>NW_024070208.1:61528971-61694512 GCF_014754425.2 Oryx dammah
GGCTCTTTGGGTCTTTGTTGCTGCATGTGGGCTTTCTCTAGTTGTGGTAACCAGGAGTTACTCTCTAGTTGCGGTGTATGGGCTTCTCATTGTGGTGACTTCTCTTGTTCTGGAGCACAGGCTCTAGACACTCGGCCTTCAGTACTTGTGGAACATGGGCTTAGTTATTCCTTCGCATGTGGGATCTTCCAGACCAGGGATGGAACCCATGTCCCTTGCCTTGGCAGGCAGATTCTCAACCACTGGACCATCGGAGAAGTCCTTAACAAATGATTTTTCCTTAGTTTGAAACATTGTACTCAAACCTACTATTTACTGCTGCACAGTATCTCCTCATTGAGAGAATATGCTTCCGTCACTAAGAGGCAAGTTTATGTGAACATTATGAACAAGGAATTGGAATTTAACTTGAATTGTATCATTAATATAAATCTTTATCTTCCAACATCACATTTATAGTTCTGAGCAAGTTGTTTTATCTCTCTGTGCATCTATTTTTGCATCTATAAAATATAAACACTATATGTAGCTAACATTGTGTGATCATTGTGAGTTTTAAGTTAGGCAATGTATGTTTAGAGATCATAAACATACATATTTTTTAAAGTATTACATATTGGATTTTTAGACATTATACACAGGGCTGTAATAACAACTACTATACCTATCTCTATGTGCTCACCCAGAATCAATTCCCAGAGATAGGATACTTGAGGGTAAAAAGTTATCAACATTTTCTAAAATGACGAGTACCATTAGACTGCTCTTTGTGTGCGTGATAAGTCACCTCAGGCTGTCCAACTTTTGCGACCACATGGACTGTAGCCCACCAGGCTGCTCTGTCCATGGGATTCTCCAGCAAGAATACTAGAGTAGGTTGTCCTTGAGTCAATCCTAAAACCTAAATGCTCACTCTCTCTGGTGCTTAGTCATTCAGTCATGTCTTAACTCTTTGCAGCACAATGGACGGTAGCCTGCCAGACTCCTTTGTCCATGAAATTTTCCAGGCAAGAATCCTGGAGCAGGTTGCCATTTCCTACTCCATGGTATCTTCCTGATCCAGAGATAGATAGAACCTGTATCTCTTCTGATTCCTGCATTGGCAGACAGGTTCTTTACCAGTAGCACCTCCTGAGAAGTCCAAATATTCATTAGGAATGTATAAAATAGTCCATTTCAATACATCCCTAAAGAAAATGGATAAAAGCATTGTTATATTCACATAATTTTTCATGTATTTTACAGCTGAGAGAAATAGCTCATATTTTCCCATTTTCAGCTAATAAAATATGGTAAATCACTATGGTTCATAATATAACATGCTCAATCAACATATTTTAAAAGTAGAATTCTAACAATTCAAACTTAAAAAGGCATTCATGTGCACCAGTGGTTGATTCATGTTGATGTATGGCAAAAACCACCACACTATTGCAAAGTAATTATCCTCCAATTAAAATAAATTAATTTTAAAAAGACATTCAGAGTACTAATTAAACACAATCTGTTTTGATTGATGATTGTCCACACAAAGTTATAATTATAATAATGACCTCTATCTGATTGATAAGCAACAATGATTTGCATAAACAGTTTTCATTGGAACATCACAATGCTCCACCCTTTAAACTTTAACAATATATTTTATGACTAAACCTAATTAGAACTCTTTCTTCCCAAATGAAACAATGATATATATTTGTGGTCTTGTACCCTTTATCTTCTTTGAACTAAGAACAAAATTAAATCTATAAAAAATGTGCTCAGGCTAATTAAATGTGGAATGGACACACTGAACTCATAGATTATTAAGGTTTCAGATGTCCTCAGGGATCATTTTAATGTGATTTTTTCCCCCAATGTTGAAGCCCTTCTATAACTTCCTTAATAGTTATGCCTTCTACACATCCCCTGGAGAAGGAAATGGCAGCCCACTCCAGTATCCTTGCCTGGAAAATCCCATGGATCTCGGAGCCTGGTAGGCTACTGTCCACGGGGTCGTAAAGAGTCGGACACGACTGAGCGACTTCACTTCACTTACACATGAAAGGGAATGATTAGTTTTTAGAAAGTACTTTTTACATTGAGCCAAAATTTCTCTAGTTTTGGTTTAATTCACTAGCCTAGCCCTGGTTCTGCCCTAATGATGTCTTAAGGCATCTTCAATACAACATTTTTTTAAGTGTAGGAAAACTGTTTAAAAACGAATGAAGTACTAACTTTTGATAAACCAACTTTGCTTTGAATATTATAATGGTGTTTGATTCCCCCTCTTCCTGGATCTTCTCACTGGATAAATTTAGTATGCCAACATTTTTTTTGTACTGAAAGAAAACTTTTACTAATTTCATTTAAGGCTTTTATTAGTTTTACTAAATATTGCATTTTTAAAAAGATAAATTATGTAAAGATTTATTTTCCATATTGTCAATGCATCAAGGAGTAGGAAGTACAGTATTTGCATGTCTCTTTATGAACTCCAGCAACCAAAAGAAACACAGAGGGGAACTGGGAGGCTTTCCCACATGTATTAGGCATATTAATCAAAAACAGTGTTTGATATTGAGCTACACAACATTTAAACCTTAACAAAAAACATTCCAAAAATATTTTATTTGAAATAAATATATATGACATTATCTTATTCTTGAACATCATCAAGCTGTAAAGATTCTTTTTTTTTAAAATTCAGTTTACTAAGAGCTCTAAATTTTCTTTTTTGGTGAAAATCTCTGGACACATAAACTAAAAGTAAGTTCATCTTTTTATCCTAACTAACTAAACTTAACTTGTAGGTAAAGATTAATAGAAAACAAAAATGTCTTTGATAATTACGAGTTAATCGTAGATTATAAAAATCAGAAAGAAAAAGCAGTTTAAATACTTTGGCCACTTTTTGGCCAAAGTCTCATTTCCACTTTCATATTTTTAAGAATGAGCATCTAAAATGGAGAATACCAAAATTCACCCCACAAAAACAGAGAATAAGCTTTAAAAAAGTAATTCTTTCTGCTGCCACAGCTAAAGCTAAAATCACCCTGCAGGTAATTGCAATTCTCTGCTACATTTAAGTAGTTCTCAATTACTAAAGTGGAATAAGGCAAAATACTCTGAGGAGAAACCCTTTTGTTTCATTTTTGATCACAGCAATTTCTATAAGAGATCAAATTTTAATGAAAGAAAAATTAATACATGATTTTGTATTTAGATGATGGAGACAAACAGTTCCTCCAAACAGTTCTTTTGATAAAAAAGAGACACTAAACAATTAGTCACATTAGTCTGCTTATAGATCTATTTCGCAGCATTTCAATTATGCTTGAATGAATAAAATTGCTAGAGGACATATATTTTCTCTTCCTTCTTAAAATTGGCTAATAATCTGTTAAAGCCATTGCTAGAGGTACATTGGGGCTTGCTGTGTTCTGATTCTAAACAACCTAGTTTAGCTCTTATAAATGCAAGAACATACTCTCTATTAATCCTTTCTGCTTAGCCTCTCAGCAGGATAAATTTAAAGTCATCTCAATGGCCCCAAGCAATATTTTAAAAAAGAAGCATAGAAAAATCTTAAGAGATCATTCAGATCATTCTGATGTCGGAAGAATAACACTCCTAAATACAGCCTTCAGTGTTCTATTTCAGACTCATTTTCAGATTCCAAAGTAATAGAGTTTTAATAGCAGGAAGAGATGTTAATCAAGAATAAATTTATAGTTATAAAAAAATAGTTCAGTGAGAATTTGCTCATTAGGGTACTAAATTTGAGATGCTTTTCATACTGTGTGCCCAAGGGAAACTGGTTTGTACACAAATTTGATGAATTTGATAAAATGAGTAAGGATTTAGGTTGATCATAAATAAATTTAATAATATGAAAATTATTTAGAAGAAATGAAATATATTACTAGCAAAGAATATGCCAAAAGATAAATGATTAGTTAAAATTACATTAATATTGTCAATATAAAACTTGAATATTCTTCCAAACATAATTTTATTAGTAGAGAAATATATTTTGATGTAAAATAAACACATATATGTGTTAGTAGCTCAGTCATGTTTGATCTTTGCGACCCTGTGGACAGTAGGCCACAAGGCTCCTCTGTCCATGGGATTCTCCAGACAAGAATACTGGCATGGGTTGCCATTTCCTTCTCCAGGAAAATAAACACATATACTAATTTGCAAGTTGTGGGAAACTTGGATAACCAAAATATATTTACTTTTTTAAAATGCATAAGTAACTCAGGTGATTTCTACCTAAAATCTAAATATATAATATGGCACTTTACTATCAATGAATGTTTTTAGAACTTCAAAATTAACAGTAATTTTCCAATAGCAGACTTTATATACTTTATTAGAAATTTAGTTACTAAACAAGTTATATCTGGTTCTGTATATGGTGTTTGTTTTGTTATGAATCTAGGGTTAGGAATTTATTATAAAAAAAATAGTGTCTAATGTTTCTTTTTTATTGGGTTGGTCAAAACATTCATCAAGTTTTCTGTAAGATATGGAAAAAACCCTAATGAACTCTTTGGCCAACCCAACATTTTTGTACATTGAGAATATATGACTAAAAGTGTTGAAGTTGATTGGAAAGAAAAAACTTTTTTTTTTCCTCCTACAGGAATAAACTTTAAATCTATTAGTGACAAAGTTGCACAGTTATATCTATCTTTTACTTAATATTATGTTTAAAATCACATTCTTTTAAACTAATAAGAAATTTTTCTTAATTATTTAGAGAAGAGGCTTGGAAGTATTTGCATAAATGAGATGATATTTTAGGAATATATGGATTTTTATAAAAGAATGATAAAGATGAAAGTATGATATTTAAAATAGAGCAATAGTGTGACATGGAAGCTATCCCACATTAAAAGTTGAGCTGTTGTATTATGGCCATTCCTGTGAAATTAATTCCTGGCATTTTGACTCACATTATTTTGTAATTTACTGTTACAATCACTTATTAGCTCTATGAAATTGCACGGCCCATATTTAAAAGCACAAATTATCAAACACAACTACATACATTAATATTTGGATTTGGAGATATTGTGATATTTAATGATATTGTACCAAAAGTATTTTATCATCTGTCTTTTTCCTCCAAATAAACATATAAAATATATACATTTTATGCTCAAAATGCCAGCAGATTTTGCCTTCTGGTTCTATGTAAGATGGAGTAGGTATATTTCACTCTGATTCTTCCACCAAAAGAAATTATGAATCATTCCAAGAATGGATTAGTATTAACAACTGATTAAGGATTCTGAAAAGTAAATAGTAGCAAACTGATTGGGGAGAATTACAAGCAACCCTGAGCCAATGGTGATTTACCAATTCTTTTCTCACTGTTTTCTCAGGACTACACTACAGAGCATAAAATACAAAAGTGAACGCTTTTCTATAGATAAGAGAAATCCAGGAAACCCCTCCTGTTGGGCTCATAAAACTTGAAAGTGACCTTTTAAAAATTACCAAATGGAAAAATCACAAATGTCACAGCAAGAGACCACAAGATCCAAGACTCTGAGGAAGAGGAAACTTCCTTTTTGATTGGTGGACCTCTAGTCCTAGGAGGTTGGAACAAACCCCTGTAACATTTGCTCTTTGTGTAATTCTAGTGCTTAACCACAAAAATTAAAAAAAAAAAAAAAAAAAAGATACCACATACCACAACAAAGATCCCCCATGCTGCAACTAAGAACCAGTGCAGGCATATAAATAATTATTTTTAAAAATCAGATGCATTGATGGATGGATAAAGGCATGAGACAGATATGTGATAGAGAAAGTATAATAAAATATAAATGGTAAAAGACCATAAATAATCTAAGCACCCACAAAAAATAGAAAAATAGGGTTGTTTAAAAGTACAAAGAAGAATAAAGATATACCTACTGTGCAAACACATCAAAACACAACAAAGCTAGAGTGACTCTACTAGTAACAAAGAAGAATAAGAGCAAAAAATATCACCAGGGATTGGTGAGGCATTGCTTATTTACCAAGAAGTCACAATAAGTCGAATATTTTTGTGCCTAAAAACAAAAATTCATGAAGAAAAACTGACAAAACTTAAAGGAAATTTAGATAAAACTACAGTTACAGTTAGAGACTTCAATATTTCTCTCCCCATAATAATACATAGAACTATTAAACAGCAAGTTGGTAAGGTTATAGAAGAAATGAACTCCATAAATCAACTGGATTTTATCAACATTTTTAGGACATTTTACTCCAAAAACAGCAGAATTCCTTTCTGAGAGCATGTGAAATAAAAATTTTTAACATATCCCAATGTATTATGTTATTTTTTTAAAAAAAGCAGAGAATGAGTCAGTGCTAGCTTCACTCCAAAGTTAATCTCTTTAACTTCAATGTAAATTGCAGGTGCTTATATAATTTAATTTGATGTCTTTTCAATAAACTATTGCCTGAAAATAATTACATTTAATGTTTCCAAATTTGTGCATTAAATCTTAAGTCTCTATAAACTCCAGAAGGAAAGGAGAAAAGAAGAGAATAATAGAGAATGCCCCTTATTGTCTAGCAGTTAGGTCACAGATGGTGGAATAGCATCAGCTCAGTTCAGTTCAGTCACTCAGTCGTGTCCGACTCTTTGCGACCCCAGGAATCGCAGCACGCCAGGCCTCCCTGTCCATCACCAACTCCTGGAGTTCACTCAAACTCACGTCCATCGAGTCGGTGATGCCATCCAGCCATCTCATCCTCTGTCGTCCCTTTCTCCTCCTGCCCCCAATCCCTCTCAGCATCAGGGTCTTTTCCAATGAGTCAACTCTCCGCATGAGGTGGCCAAAGTACTGGAGTTTCAGCTGTAGCATCATTCCCTCCAAAGAACATCCAGGGCTGATCTCCTTTAGAATGTACTGGTTGGATCTCCTTGCAGTCCAAGGCACTCTCAAGAGTCTTCTCCAACACCACAGTTCAAAAGGATCAATTCTTCGAAGTATAGTAGCTCTATTTTTTATTTTTTCAGAAACTTTCATACTATATTCCACAGTGGCTGCATCAATTTACATTCCCACCAACAGTGTACAATGGCTACCTTTTCCCTATATCCTTGCCAACACTTTTTGTATGTAACTTTTTGTTGATAATCATCCTGACAAGTGTGAGGTGGATATCTCACTGTTATTTTAATTTCCATTTCTCTAATAATTAACAAAGTTGAGCATCTTTTCATGTGCCTGTTAGCCATTTGCATGTCTTCTTTGGAAAAATGTCTATTCAGGTCTTTTGCCTAGTTTTTATTGGATCATTTGATTGTTTGATACTGACTTATACAAGCTGTTTATATATTTTGGATATTAACCTCTTGTCGCTTATATCATTTGCAATATTTCCTCTCATTTTCTAGTTTTTTTGCATATATAATTTCTTTTGAATGAAGGAAACACAATTTTAAAACATTCTCTGGATAAAGGTATAGATAAATGCTTGAAATCTGGAGAGTTAGAGGAATAACATCCTATATAAGGTATTATTGTTAATGTCTTATTTTTGTATATTTTCCTTCCATTTTTATAGTCATTTACTCTCTGCAATCTCTGAAATGAGGGCCTTAGATTAGATGTGCCCTATTTCGCCTTTTGATTCTTTGTTTCCAAGTCATGGAGGCATAACAATTTTAGTTGGGAATCCAAATCAAACTGATATTTCATTTAAACTTTAAAGATATCTATTTAAATAGAAGGTAAATGTATTTTTAGAATAATAGAGGGTGGTAAAGCTGAAAACATAAAATATGTCAAGATAAAATAAGTTGTATTTTGTAGCTAATGTGCACTTGCTCATAAACCTGTTTGTGTGCATCTATTCCCGATAACTTCATGTCACATAAGTTGAATGATATCAGTAATGGTAGAGGAATTTACAGTATGGAAAAAGCAAAAACAAATAATTCTGCCCACCCATTATCTGGACATTAGCCCCCAAATGTGCCAAAAATAAAGAAAGAAAAAATCTAACAACTGTCCAGAGGAAAATTAGATAATTAATAGACAGATGCACATGGAGTCTCCAAAAATGTTTTCATATTCTTGGCAAAAATTAGAAACCAAGTATAATCACAGCAATTATGTTGACCATTTAGATAAAATCTTCACCTCACTTCTTCTTTCCAGTAGATTTAAAAGAAAATTCAAATTTCACTGTATGAACTTCCATATGCTTTCACTTGCAATAGTTTTTGTTCTCTTGAAATAAGCAATTCTGTGATAGATCTTTTCTCTTCTTCCCATCAGAATGTTCAGTCACTGTGCTTCAATCTAGCCTCTTACAGATATCCTCTTGCCAGTATTGTACTGCTCAGAATCACAAGTTTCAGGAAACATCTTCTGATCCTGTTCCAAAATTTCCTTCCCTGATGGCTCAGCTGGTAAAGAATCTGCCTGCAGTGTGGGAGACTTGGGTTCGATCCCTGGGTTGAGAAGAACCTCTGGAGAAGGGAAAGGCTACCCACTCCAGCATTCTGGCCTGGAAAACTCCATGAACTGTATAGTCCATGGGGATGCAAAGAGTCGGACATGACTGACTGACTCTCACTTCACTTCACTTCACTTCAAAATTTGCAGCTCTCTCCCCCTAAGGAGCCATGTTCCTATTTTGTAGTCAATAGTTTAATGATCTTTCCATACAACGTAGATATGTTACTTCTGTGAATATTTTGAATACCAAAGAACAGGTCACTGACAGTAGGACCTCAGGGATCACATTGCTTTTATAAATTCAGGGAAGAACAAAGCATGTTGGGGCAAAACAGTAGAAAGAAAGTTCTTTGCAAACACTGTGCTCTGTTGTAAATAAGTTGCTTACTTCCAGTGACACAAAAGCCCTTGGACATAGGCAGACTTTTATTACCTCTTTAACACTTTCTCATATTCTTGAAAATAAAAACACCCATGATCACAATCATGTTTATATCAATGAAAATCAGACAGACAAAGACAGCTGTTTAAATTGGGATATCTCCAAAGTATTGCATGGGTTAATTTACATATATCCATAAATGTTGCCAGAATCATTACGGATGAAAATTATAAAAGCACAGGCATAGTGAGAGATTCACTCTTTCATATCACTCATAACTCATTTTAGCTACATTATAATATTCAAAACATGTGCTGAAATCTCCTCATGCAATGTTTCAGACTTCAGTATAGTTTTAAAAAATTGTCACTTAACAAGCAAATTGAGAAAATTCTAAAAATATTAGTTTAAGATCAAACAGTTTTTTATGGAGACTATTATATCAAATCCTGCCTGCTTTCCAACTCTGAATCCATTCACACACTGACCACATGGATGAAATATCTTTATTTAAAATGTATTTGCTATATGACTAATATGTACATCACATTCAGGGTGCAGAATTAGATAAGGGAAAAATGAAGATCAATAAATTGAAGAATTCACTCTCAAGGAACTGAGTCCAATGGGGAGGCCAAGAGACATGCACAAATGTAGAGTTAAATTTGTGATAATTGCCTGGATATTCAGGGTTAGCAAAATAAGCCAAGAGGTTCTAATGTGCTTACAGATGACCGTACCTAATGGAGTCGTCCCAATATTAAGCAAACATATTGAAACATGCTTTAAATTACAGTATAAATACATTGAAGTCAAGGTCAGTCAGCCTTGCATTAATGGCCATTATTAAGGCAGATGCATTGATTTCTGTCAGTAGTATAATGGATGTTTTTTGAATGGTCAAATGATGAGTGCAAATTTTGACCACAATTAAACCCATCTGCTCTTGGGGGCACTGGAAACAAATATTTTAGATCAACAAATGTCATGGGTAATTGATTTATAAGAAAAATTGAAAATATAAAAGAACTATTTTTCATAGGAGTGGAGCCATTTCTTTCCAAGGCAATGTCTGAAAGAGTTATCTATACTGAAATTTCCCAAATAATATTTTCAGAAGTTAAAGCATATTCAGTTCAGTTCAGTTCAATTCAGTCACTCAGTGTGTCCAACTCTTCACAACCCCATGAGGGAGGCAGCACGCCAGGCCTCTCTGCCCATCACCAACTCCCGGAGTTCACTCAGACTCACATCCATCGAGTCAGTGATGCCATCCAGCCATCTCATCCTCTGCCGTCCCCTTCTCCTGCTGCCTCCAATCGCTCCCAGCATCAGAGTCTTGTCCAATGAGTCAACTCTTTGCATGAGGTGGCCAAAGTACTGGAGTTTCAGCTTTAGCATCATTCCTTCTAAAGAACATGCAGGACTGATCTCCTTTAGAATGGACTGGTTGGATCTCCTTGCAGTCCAAGGGACTCTCAAGAGTCTTCTCCAACACCACAGTTCAAAAGCATCAGTTCTTCAGTGCTCAGCTTTCTTCACAGCCCAACTCTCAATTCCATACATGACCACTGGAAAAACCATAGCCTTGACTAGACGGACCTTTGTTGGCAAAGTGATGTCTCTGCTTTTGAATATGCTATCTAGGTTGGTCATAACTTTCCTTCCAAAGAGTAAGCATCTTTTAATTTCATGGCTGCAATCACCATCTGCAGTGATTTTTGGAGCCCCCAAAAATAAAGTCTGACACTGTTTCCCCATCTATTTGCCATGAAGTGATGGGACCAGACGCCATGATCTTTGTTTTCTGAATGTTGAGCTTTAAGCCAACTTTTTCACCACTATCCTCTTTCACTTTCATTAAGAGGCTTTTTAATTCCTCTTTGCTTTCTGCCATAAGGGTAGTGTCATCTGTATATTTGAGGTTATTGATATTTCTCCTGGCAATCTTGATTCCAGCTTGTGCTTTTTCCAGCCCAGCATTTCTCATGATGTACTCTGCATATAAGTTAAATAAGCAGGGTGACAAAGCCTTAATTATAAATATGCTGTCCAATGTATTACTTATCTTATCCACTAAAATGTACAAAGCTGTAACATGGACCTATCAGCTGGTCAGTTAAGTTTGAGATTAACTTTGTGCTTATTTAACATAAGAATATACCCTTTAATTATTTATAAGCATGCCATTTCATTAACATGTTTCATTTCAGTTCAGTTCAGTTCAGTCACTCAGTCGTGTCTGACTCTTTGCAACCCCATGAATCGCAGCATGCCAGGCCTCTCTGCCCATCACCAACTCCCGGAGTTCACTCAGACTCACATCCATCGAGTCAGTGATGCCATCCAGCCATCTCATCCTCTGTCGTCCCCTTCTCCTCCTGTCCCCAATCCCTCCCAGCATCAGAGTCTTTTCCAATGAGTCAACTCTTCGCATGAGGTGGCCAAAGTACTGGAGTTTCAGCTTACCATCATTCCTCCCAAGGAAATCCCAGAGCTGATCTCCTTCAGAATGGACTGGTTGGATCTCCTTGCAGTCCAAGGGACTCTCAAGAGTCTTCTCCAACACCACAGTTCAAAAGCATCAGTTCTTCGGCGCTCAGCCTTCTTCACAGTCCAACTCTCATATCCATACATGACCACAGGAAAAACCTTAGCCTTGACTAGACGGACCTTAGTCGGCAAAGTAATGTCTCTGCTTTTGAATATACTAACTAGGTTGGTCATAACTTTTCTTCCAAAGAGTAAGCGTCTTTTAATTTCATGGCTGCAATCACCATCTGCAGTGATTTTAGGAAGTGCTATTTCAATCTTGGAGACCATAAAAAGCAATTTTAATGAGTTGGTACCCCAAAATATATGCTCACCCTGAGTTCTCTGGTTGTGCCAATGAAAGATAAAGCATACAACAACATAAACAGATCAGGAATTTGATGTAGATTCTTCCTTCTCCCTTATCTCCTTTATGAAATTGTATTTTAATACAAGTAAATATTTCTGGGAAGTAATGCCTGAGAAAAGCACCATGCATTCATTTCTTAGGCTAGGAAAACACTTGAAAAACACTCATGGCCCTTCCTCCCATGCTTGCTCCTCCATGGTTAGAAATACTCTAACATTATTTTAAGGTTGAGAAGAGGATGACTTATTCTGACCTTTCTTTCTACTTATCTTGAGCCTACTATTTGCTACAAAGAGATACATTCTTGGATTTCCTTCAACCATGTATGAATTTTTGCAAGATAGGTTTAATCACTGAGAAAAAGATAAATTAAGGAGTGCCCTATAAAGAAAAACACCATTTGAGCATATGAAAGACCTCTATCTGCCATTGAAAGTTATTTTATTAAATAAAGTTAACATTTTGATCATTCTCTTTCTTTTGTATCTCATCATTCATTCCCTAGAATTCAGTTAGTTTCATATCTTTGAATTTAAGCTATTTCCTGATGATTTCTGCATGTTAACATCCAGCTCTGTTTTCTCCCCAGAACCATAGACTCATTATCCACTTGTAACAGGATATACATAGAGTGTGATGAATATTACTAAATAAGGGAATGAATGCCTGGGGAAGGAGACAGGAAGATCATGTACCAGAATTAAAATTTTAATATTTCAAACATTACTGCACTCTAAATATTTCTTGATTATGCAATATCATCACCATTTTTATTACCATTTTTCAGTTGCTCAGTCATGTCTGACTTTCTGACTCCATGGGCTGCAGCACACCAGGCTTCCCTGTCTATCACCATCTCCTGGAGCTTGATCAAACTCATGTGCCTCAAGTCAGTGATGCCATCCAACCTTCTCATCCTCTGTCATCCCCTTCTTCTCCTGTCTTCAATCTTTCTCATCATCAGGGTTTTTTCCTAATCAGTTGGTTCTTTGCATCAGATGGCCAAAGTATTGGGAGCTTCAGCTTCAGCATCAGCCCTTCCAATGAATATTCAGGACTGCTTTCCTTTAGGATTGACTGGTTTGATCTCCTTGCTGTCCAAGGGACTCTCAAGAGTTTTCTCCAAAACCAGAGTTCAAAGACTTCAGTGCTCAGCCTTCTTTATGGTCCAACTCTCACATCCATACAGGACTACTGGAAAAAACATGTGAAGGGAAGTGAAGTTGCTCAGTCATGTCTGCCTCTTTGCCACTCCAAGGACTGTAGCCTCCCAGGCTCCTCTGTCCATGGAATTTTTGTTGGCAAAGTAATGCCTATTCTTTTTAATACTCTGTGTAGGTTTGTCATAGCTTTTCTTCTGAGGAGCAAGAGTCTTAATTTCATGGCTGCAGTCACCACCTGCAGTGATTTTGAAGATCAACACAATAAAGTCTGTTACTGTTTCCATTGCTTCCCATCTATTTGACATGAAGTGATGTAGCTGGATGCCATAATCTTTCTTTATTAAATGTTGAATTTTAAGGCAGCCTTTTCACTCTTATTTTTCACCTTCATCAAGAGGCTCTTTAGTTCCTCTTCACTTTCTGCCATAAGGGTAGTGTCATCTGCCTATTTGAGGTTACTGATATTTCTCCCAGCAATCTTGATTCCAGCTTGTGCTACTTCCAGCCCAGTGTTTCTCATGATGTATTCTGCATAAAAGTTAAAGAAGCAGGGTGACAATATATAGCCTTGATGTTCTCATTTTCCAATTTTGAACTAGTCCATTGTTCCATATCCAGTTCCAAGTTCATTCCCTTGGAACCTCTTGGATGTACTTCCACAACATTACTCTAGTTGGTTTCCCTGTTGTCAAATTTGGCTTGTGAAATCCATCCTCACTCTGAATGAATTGATAAATGGGTAGATCAAGTAATCAAAGTATGGAATTGCAAAGAAATATTATCATAATGTTTTCATTTCCAGAATAAAATTTTCCCATAAGTATATATTAAGTACAGGTTGATACATGAGATCTCTATTTTTTCTGGCTTTTCATGGTCTGACTGAGATGAAAGTTTCCAGAGTTTTCAGATTATACCATGTTGTCCTCTTTTATGTGCTAACAAAATGCACTTGCTGGATTCTATGGTCTTCATGCAGTTGTCTGCTTCCACTCATTTCTGTGCTACAGTTTTCCATCCATCCTGCAGATCTCTACTCATATTGCATGGAAGGAATCTTTTTACTTCCTCTTATTCTCAAAGAGCTAAAAGTATATGTATTGAATAATACTATGTGCTAGGCACTGAGTTGGCTATTTTTTCACATAGTAAATAATCCTAAGAAAGAGAGTTGATATTTTTCTGAAAATATAGGTGCAGATAAGCAAGGTCTTAAATTTACAGAGTGTGAGGTTATCACCCAAACTCAAATGTGCTGGTCCCCAAAGTACTTTGTTGTTTTCAACACACAGAATGACATGAAATGGGCATTATATTGTAGAATTTACACCACATAGTTTTATTCTTTATTTTATTCTGTATTTGCAGCAATGCAGAGTAGCTAAAGAAAATGTTAAAAAGGACTCCAGCATCTCAGAGATGTGGATAAATATTTATATTAGCTTCTGAATTCTTGTCATAAAGATATAAAGCATGTCCTTAAAAGAAAAACTATCAATTCTTTAGTAAAAGAAAAAAAAGAGCAATAGGAAAGAAGTGTATATACAGGATATTAAAGTAAACATCTTAAAAATGAAAGTATAGTGACTTCTTTATAAAATGTTAAAGATATTGTGGCTGTCACAAAAACACATGACATTTGTTTTCAATCCAGTGCAGCTCCATGGCTGTCATTTAGCATGGCTGGGGAATTCCCTTGGAAATGAAATGGCAAATGAAATTTTCATTTTAATATTGCTTAGGAGTAGCCAAAATTAGATTGCTAATTATAGAATCAGTCGTTAGCAATGCAGCATCTCTATACCTAAAATGTTTCTTTTAAAAGAAAAGCAATGCACATTTTCATTTACAGTAAGCATTGTGTAGAATATGATCCTCAATACTATTCTGAATTTCTCCATAGCCACATAGAATAGTTAGAAATAAAAGGATTGAGAAGGGCTATTTGGCTTAAGCTATTTTGCTGTTTAGTAGAAGCTTCATTCTAGTTCTCTGCATATTGAAAACTCCTCTTCTTTTGGCAGAAATCATTTAAATCCTTGGGCAAAAAAGGACATTTCAATGTTGGGTCTTTATAATTAGCTTTGCATTATATAAATATTTTCAGTAATCAAATCCTAACTTGTGGTTCAGAACATAAGTTTGTTTAGAAAGAATTGTTTATAACAAATATATCCCCTCAAAACAATGCATAACTTGAACAACATACCTGAAAAGACAGGAATAACCTACAGGGAAATTTAAAGCTTTATTGTTCTTAGAATCATGACATTATAATACCATGCTTTGTGCAATACTGATTTATAATTTATGCTATCTCTGTCTTTTTTAGAAAAACTTTGAGGGTGAACTCTTTGGATAATGTTTAATTTTTTTTTTTTTTTGATGTGTATTGAAATACTCAGCTTCAGCTTCCTTTGTGGCTCAAATGGTAAAAAAATCTGCCTATGATGCAGAAGACCTGGGTTCCATGCCTGACTCAGGAAGATCCCCTGGAGAAGGGAATGGCAGTCCCTTCCAGTATTCTGGCCTGGAGAATTTCATGGACAGAGGAGCCTGGTGGGCTACAGTCCATGGAGTTGCAAAGAGTTGGATACGACTGAGCAACTAACACTTCCTACTTCAGCATTTATGAGCATTTTGTTAATAATTTTGCCTTGAACTGTGAAAGTGAAAGTCTCTCAGTCCTGTCCAACTCTGTCTCTGGGATTATCTGGGCAAGAATACTGGAGTGGGCTGCCATTTTCTTCTCTAGCTGATCTTCCTGACCCAGGGATTGAACCCACCTCTCCTGCATCCCCTGCATTGGCAGGCATGTACCTCACCAGGCTCCTCTGTCCATGGAATTCTCCAGGCCAGAATACTGAGTGGGTAGACTTTCCCCTCTTCAGGGGAATTCCCAACCCAGGGATCAAACCCAGGTCTCCTGCATTGCAGGCAGTTTCTTTATCAGCTAAGCCAAAAGGGAGCCCTCAAGCTCTATTACCTTTTAATCCCAAATTTATGTGTTTACATTGAGAATGCATATTCCATGTATGTATAGCATTTATCTAAAATTGCAAAATAAATGAGCAAAGATGAATAACTACATTAGCAATATCCCAGACTATCAACTTCAAGAAACTATTATTCCAACATCATTTTAAAGACATCACTTACTAGAAGACTATGAGGAAAAAAACAGCTATAGCTCTAGGAGGAGCTGTCTACATAGGAGAAGATAGGGAGTTAGCTTTCTTTCATTATTATTTAATAAGAAAAATGTTTAAATCTCAAAATAGGTGAAAGTAACTTTATTTTATCTGCAAAGTGTATTTAATTTAGCATCCTTATAGCTTGGAAAAACAAAGATGATACAAAAGTTATTCAAATACATAGGTTGCTACAAAAATTACATTTTGTTTTAACTGTTATTTTTATTCAAATTATAATATAGCATAAGCAGATTTATTTGATTTTCTAAAAGTAGGAAGAAGACTGAGGGTTTAAAATCTTTTGATTTCTTTCCTGTTTTAATTTTTACTGTTTTATACACTCAAAATTTTCTTCCCAACACACAACATTATACCAGATAAATAATTAATAATAATTAATCAAGCAATGCAAATATAGTTATCAAAAGAGCACATAACTTAATGGTATATTTTATAAGGTTTACGGTTGATAGACATGATCATGCACCTCTGACATTTTATCATCAGTAAGTAGATTGGATCTGCCATTGGTAATCAATTCAAATATTAATAAAAGAAATGTTGTCTCAGTTTTGTGTAGAAGGAAAATCCTTTTCTTTTTTTTGTAGAAAAAGACCACAAAATTTTTTTAGAAACGCTGTTTGTGTATAAATCAACAGCTTCATGTAACTTTACATGTGTCTTGCAAATTCACTACAGTTTCAGCATCTTTAAAAAAATGAGGTATATGTGTATGTGTTTGTGTGCGTGTATGTGTAATTCTACCTAGTTTTGGTTAGGTTACTTAAGATCATGGCAATATGAACCATTTTTTCTTGATCTCAAAATTATCTGTGACAATAAGTATTAGTGAGAATGGACTTCTTCCTTCTGTTTCTGAGAGATGTAAAATCTTCCTTCTAACACCTAATAAATGTAAAATTACAATAACTATGATAGTACAATATATTCAGCTATGTATTTAATACAAAGCATCTATTGAGCAATAACCAAATTTTAGATATCTTTGATTCATAGTTTAATTTGAAACATTTTCTGTCTGCTAACTGCCCAAATCCATCAACAGAACACATACAATCAAATAATAATTGAGCCAAGTCTTAGCCTAAGTATTTTATAAATGCATTCAAAAAATGAATTTTTGAGCATTCAAGAATATGATTAATATTTTATAAATTTAAACATATTAATACAAAATCTTTGGATTTTTTTAAAATTTTATTTTCTTTTTTGCAACTTTTATTTTTTATTTATTTACTTTTAAATTTATTTATTTATTTATTTTTAATTTTTTACTTTACAATTCTGTATTGGTTTTGCCATACATTGACATGAATCCACCACAGGTGTACATGCGTTCCCAAACATGAACCCCCCTCCCACCCCCCTCCCCACAACATCTCTCTGGGTCATCCCCGAGCATCAGCCCCAAGCGTGTCATATCCTGCATCAGACATAGACTGGCATTTCGATTCTTACATGATATTATACATGTTTCAATGCCATTCTCCCAAATCATCACACCCTCTCCCTCTCCCTCTGAGTCCAAAAGTCCGCTATACACATCTGTGTCTTTTTTGCTGTCCTGCATACAGGGTCATCATTGCCATCTTCCTAAATTCCATATATATGTGTTAGTATACTGTATTGGTGTTTTTCTTTCTGGCTTACTTCACTCTGTATAATCGGCTCCAGTTTCATCCATCTCATCAGAACTGATTCAAATGTATTCTTTTTAATGGCTGGATTTTGTTACTGATCCCTTTCTTAATAAAAATATATGCGGATTTCTTCTGTTTCTGCAGGATCTTTTTACAATTAGTCTAGTCCTAGAAAGTCCTGAAATTTAGTTTAGGAACCCACATATAAACCCTGACATAGAAACGACCATGTCATATTCATATAAATACAATTTGCTGCTGCAAAAGAGAAGAAAATATTTAAATAATTTTTTAATCAAATACTTATAAACTTCTTGTGTCTCCCTGTTGTCCTAATCTTTTCTTCTGTTAAGGGTACTGGTCAGATTGGATTAGCTCCCATCCTAATGGTCTAATTCTAACAATCAACTTGTTAAAAACTTATTCACAAATGCATTCACAATCTGAGGTACTGAGAGTTAGGCCAGCCTTCCTCCCAGCTCACTGTGTCCTTACTTCTGAAGCTCTAAATAATAAACCTTCTGACTCTACTTCCTTTGTGTGGGTGTATTGAAACCCTTTTCAGTCAAAATAAGCCCTTGGGTTTCACTTACCCAAAGTGGGAGTTTGGATGCTAAAGAAGTTCCCTGCTTCTCCTGTGTGGGTAGTTTGTGCCTTTGAATTCAGCAGGTTATAATTTACTTATTCTAAATTCAATACACCAGCTCCAGCTTCTCACACATAAAGCTTCAAAATATCAATTTTGGGGAAAGACACAATTCAACCCGTCATAAATCGTTGCAGAACATCATCCACCATTGCTGCTATGGTAGACACTGGTAATATTTTCCTCAAATTCCTGACATAAAAGACACTCACTTCTCAAGATCCATTGAAATTAGCAGTAGCCATATATCTTACTCTGACCAAAGAGATATGAGAGAAAGTGACATGCAATTATTTCACCACCAGTGCTTGACTCTTCCTGGGCTCTTCTGTGGCCTCAACCAGTGAGATTCCAGATGATGGAGCTTCTGTCAGCCTAGAGGTGGGGCTAGGTACAGGATACCTGACATAAGAGCCTCTTGGAGTTGGGGCATTCTCACTTGTTTATAAAGCACAGCTATATGTTCCCTGTTTTTTTGTTTTTGTTTTTTTTTTTTTTTTTTTTTTGAGACCACATAGCCTTGGTTTTACTAACCAAGTCATAGAGCTGCTATTGTTATTCTGGCTACTCCTAGAATATTTATGATTTCCTACTCTGTGCCTTGCTGTGCATCAGAGTCCACTCACACCCATAATTCCCTTTATGCCTTCTTATTGGTACCTTGGTTTACATTTGCACTTAAGGCAAGCTTTCTTTTATCATTTTCATCCAACTAAAGCAAAAGTTCAGTGTCTTCCTTTGTGTCATGTGAGTTTTTATCATTTACTTGAGCCTCCATTATTGATTACTATGGCACCTAATTTCCATTCTGATCATTTTAGGACTCCAAAGATTATTGATTCAGCAAATACCACTGAATCTAGATATATCCTGGAGTTTGATTAATTTTGATAATTTATTTCAGTATGTTGTGAAAAGTTGCTTTGAATTTGGTAAAAACACATTTTAAAAAAGGAAAATCTTCATGTTTTGGATTTCCATTTTAAAAATTGACCAAAACACTGCCTTATTGAGTGAAAGACTTTTTTTGGCATAAGTTTTTCTTCAGGCAGGACACATTGACATTAGGACACTAAAAGAGCTGAATATCAAAAAGCAGAAAAGAAACTCTCTCCACTAGATATGAAGCCATATTCTAAAGACAAGGTAAGTAATAGAGGATTGAATAAAGAGGTGAAAGTCCAGTAACATGCATGAGTTACTATATCATTCCTTTTTGTTTCAAGGGAAAAATAAGAGAGAGAGAGAGAGAGTGGATGGAGACAGGGATCTATTTGAGCATGTTTATTACAACATTAGATTTCAAAATAAGTGGTATACATCATGTTTTCTTACACAAACCAAGCTTTTTTTTAATTTGTCATTTTTAATCCCACAAGGATTTATTTTATTAATTTATTGATTCTTTAGAAGTTAAAAACACAATTTTTAGCTTATATTTTATGAGGTACCCTATGTCATAGTTGTATACATTGAGAAATAAATCAATTTCTCCTGTCTCTTCCTCCTTTCTATTGTGTGGATCATGAATGTAAAGGTTAGAGATTGAAGTCTCCTCTGGAAATGACAAACACAAAGTTAATAGACAACCCTTAATAATGCAAGAGAGAGATACAGGTATCCTTCATTTTTTGAAAATCCTCTTTATGTCACTTAATTTTAACAAAGTATCCATTTTAATATCCTGCTTTTGCTAACTGAAAAAAATCCAGAGATGATTTCATTTTTTTTTTAATAGCAGAAAAGTGAAAATAATGTGCAGTGCTGGTTTTGCAGCAAGTCATAGCAGAGGCAACAGGCATCCTGAGCAGTGAGAATGGCACCACTCAGTTCCTTCCATGAGAGCTACACGCAATGTCTTAGCATCAAGCCTTCATAGCTCTGAACTGTGTCCATAGCATCTATGCTTTATCTCATTTATTTTGTGTATCCATGAGCAAGCTATGTCATAAGGTAACTGTTTATTTGTCATTTCGGTTTAGGGAAGATTTCATAAGAATGTTACTTTTGGATGAGGGGCATGTAATATGTTTGTGTGCATCACACTTTTTTTCTGAATGATGAAGAGGGAGAGGAAAAAGTGCGTATGGGTGTGCTAAGATGCTTCAGTAATGTCCAACACTGCAACCCTATGGACTGTAGCCCACCAGGCTCCTCTCTTCATCGGGTTCTCCAGACAAGAATACTGGACTAAGTTGCCATGCCCTTCCAGGGAATCTTCCCAACCCAGGGATCAAACTCCTGTCTCTCATGTCCCCTGCATTTGCAAGACAGCTCTTTACCACTAGTGCCACCTGGGAAGCACAGGTAAAAAGTAGTCACACCTAAAGAGTAGGACTAAAAGGCCAGTATGAAAGAGTGGCTTTCACGAACTCGTGGGGTATTTGAACATATTTCTACTTGAGTTCACTTCAGTTCAGTTCAGTCACTCAGTCGTGTCTGACTCTTTGCGACCCCATTGAGAGCATCATGCCAGGCCTCCTTGTCCATAACCAACTCCCAGAGTTTACTCAAACTCATGTCCATTGAGTCAGTGATGACATCCAACCATCTTGTCCTCTGTCATCCCCTTCTCCTCCCAACTTCAATCTTTCCCAGCATCAGGGTCTTTTGAAATAAGTCACCTCTTTGCAAATGAGTCAGGTGGCCAAAGTATTGGAGTTTCAGCTTCAACATCAGTCCTTTCAATGAATATTCAGGACTGATCTGCTTTAGGATGGACTGGTTGGATCTCCTTGCAGTCCAAGAGACTCTCAAGAGCCTTCTCCAACACGATGGGGGGTTCATGTTTGGGAACTCATGTACACCCGAGGTGGATGCATGTCAATGTATGCCAAAACCAATACAGTATTGTAAAGTAAAATAAAGTAAAAATAAAAATTAAATATATATATATATATATATATATATATATATATATATATAAATTCTTCAGTGCTCAGCTTTCTTATATAGAAAATCCAACTCTCCTATCCATACATGACTACTGGAAAAATAATAGTTTGACTAGACAGACCTATGTTAGCAAAGAAATGTCTCTTCTTTACAATATGCTGTCTAGGTTGGTCATAACTTTCCTTTCAAGGAGTAAGCGTCTTAACTTCATAGCTGCAATCACCATCTGCAGTGATTTTGGAGCCCCCCAAAATAAAGTCTGTCACTATTTCCATTATTTCCCCATCTATTTTCCAGGAAGTGATGGGACCAGATGCCATGACCTTAGTGTTTTGAATGTTGAGCTTTAGCCAATTTTTTCGCTCTCCTCTTTCACTTTCATCAAAAGGCTCTTTAGTTCTTCTTGACTTTCTGCCATAACGGCGGTGTCATCTGCATATCTGAGGTTATTGATATTTCTCCCAAAAATCTTTCTGCAATATTGTTGCTTCAGTTCAGTTCAGTTCAGTTGCTCAGTCATGTCCGACTCTTTGCGACCCCATGAATCGCAGCACGCCAGGCCTCCCTGTCCATCACCAACTCCCGGAGCTCACTCAGACTCACGTCCATCGAGTCAGTGATGCCATTCAGCCATCTCATCCTCTGTCATCTCCTTCTCCTCCTGCCCCCAATCCCTCCCAGCATCAGAATCTTTTCCAATGAGTCCACACTTCGCATGAGGTGACCAAAGAACTGAAGTTTCAGCTTTAGCATCATTCCTTCCAAAGAACACCCAGGACCAATCTCCTTTAGGATGGACTGGTTGGATCTCCTCATAGTCCAAGGGACTCTCAAGAATCTTCTCCAACACCACAGTTCAAAAACATCAATTCTTCGGTGCTCAGTCTTCTTCACAGTCCAACTCACATCCATACATGACCACTGGAAAAACCATAGCCTTGACTAGATGGACCTTTGTTGGCAAAGTAATGTCTCTGCTTTTGAATATGCCATCTAGGTTTGTCATAACTTTCCTTCAAAGGAGTAAGTGTCTTTTAATTTTATGGCTGCAGCCATCATCTGCAGTGATTTTGGAGCCCCCCCAAAAATAAGTGGTAAGTCTGACACTGTGTCCACTGTTTCCCCATCTATTGCCCATGAAGTGATGGGACTAGAAATGATGATCTTCATTTTCTGAATGTTGAGCTTTAAGCCAACTTTTTCACTATCTTCTTTCACTTTCTTTGAGAGTCTTTTTAGTTCCTCTTCACTTTGTGCCATAAGAGTGGTGTCATCTGCATATCTGATGTTATTGATATTTCTCCCAGCAATCTTGATTCCAGCTTGTGCTACTTCCAGCCCAGTGTTTCTCATGATGTATTCTGCATAAAAGTTAAAGAAGCAGGGTGACAATATACAGCCTTGATGTACTCCTTTTCCTATTTGGCACCAGTCTGTTGTTCCATGTCCAGTTCTACCTGTTGCTTCCTGACCTGCATATAGGTTTCTCAAGAGACAGGTCAGGTGGTCTGGTATTCCCATCTCTTTCAGAATTCTCGACAGTTTATTGTAATCCACACAGTCAAAGCCTTTGGCATAGTCCTTAAAGCAGAAATAGATGTTTTTCTGGAACTTTCTTGCCTTTTCCATGATCCAGCGGATGTTGGCAATTTGATCCCTGATTCCTCTGCCTTTTCTAAAACCAGCTTGAACATCTGGAATTTCACAGTTCACATATTGCTAAAGATTGGCTTGGAGAATTTTGAGCATTACTTTACTAGCATGTGAGATGAGTGCAATTGTGTGGTAGCTTGAGCCCTCTTTGGCATTGCCTTTCTTTGAGAGTGAAATGAAAACTGACCTTTTCGAGTCCTGTGGCCACCTCCACTAACTTTGTTTGTAGTGATGCTTTCTAAGGCCCATTTGACTTCGTATTCCAGGATGTCTGGCTATAGAGGAGTGATCACACCATCGTTATTATCTTGGTCGTGAAGATCTTTTCTGTACAGTTATTCCGTGTATTCTTGCCACCTCTTCTTAATATCTTCTGCTTCTGTTAAGTCCAGACCATTTCTGTCCTTTATCAAGCCCATCTTTGCATGAAATGTTCCCTTGGTATCTCTAATTTTCTTGAAGAGATCACTAGTCTTTCCCATTCTGTTCTTTTCCTCTGTTTTTTTGCATTGGTCACTGAGGAAGGCTTTCTTATCTCTCCTTGCTATTCTTTGGAACTCTGCATTCAAATGCTTATATCTGTCCTTTTCTCCTTTGCCTTTCACTTCTCTTCTTTTCACAGCTATTTGTAAGGCCTCCCCAGACAGCCATTTTGCTTTTTTGCATTTCTTTCCCATGGGGATGGTCTTGATCCCTGTCTCCTGTACAATGTCACGAACCTCCGTCCATAGTTCATCAGGCACTCTATCAGATCTATGCCCTTAAATCTATTTCTCACTTCCACTGTATAATCATGAGGGATTTGATTTAGGTCATACTTGAATGGTCTAGTGGTTTTCCCTACTTTCTTCAATTTAAGTCTGAATTTGGCAATAAGGTGTTCATGATCTGAGCCACAGTCAGCTCCTGGTCTTGTTTTTGCTGACTGTATAGAGCTTCTCCATCTTTGGCTGCAAAGAATATAATCAATCTGATTTTGATGTTGACCATCTGGTGATGTCCATGTGTAGAGTCTTCTCTTGTGTTGTTGGGAGAGGCTGTTTGCTATGACCAGTGCATTCTCTTGGCAAAATCTATTAGCCTTTGCCCTGCTTCATTCCGTATTCCCAGGCCAAATTTGCCTGTTACTCCAAGTGTTTCTTGACTGCCTATTTTTGCATTCCATTCCCTATAATGAAAACGACAACTTTTTTGAGTGTTAATTCTAAAAGGTCTTGTATGTCTTTATAGAACCATTCAACTTCAACTTCTTCAGCATTACTGGTTGGGGCATAGATTTGGATTACTGTGATATTGAATGGTTTCCCTTGGAAATGAACAGAGATTTACACACACATGCACACACACACACACACAAACACACACACACATATATATACATATACATCCAATTCTGTAAAGTTAAAGATTATAATTTTGTTTCAGCTATATAGAAAATTTTACAAAAAAAGAGGACTATATAAAAAACCTCAAAAATATTCCTGATAATTTTTAAATATTTATCAGAATAAAATAAAACTAGGAATGAACAGAAACTTAAAATAGCTCATCTTGATGTTAAAATTATGATTTATCCTTTCAAAATAAATAGCCCTTGTGTAAGAAAACAGTTTTCAATATTTTCCAGAATACAATTGAATTGAAAAAAAAATCAAATATTTTATATACCTGAGCAATTTTAGAACGAAAATGCATAGTATTCTAACACCTACATTAGTAAAAATAGTAAAAAATAAAACGTCTAACAGCACAGCTAGAAAAGTGCCAATAAAATCAATAACAAAAAGTAGCAGAAGCAAGTAATTCAATAATATAGAAAGTGAATAATGAGTTTTTTTAAAAAGCAGATAAATTAGACACAATAACTAGTTGTACACTTTTGTAAAAAAAAAAAAAGAAAGAAAGAAATATCAACAACATAAACAAACTGTGATTAATTTTTAATCCAGGAAAGAAAGGGAAAGCTTTGGTTACTTCCATATCATCACAGAGTCCCACACCCCATTTTCATATATTTCGTTCTGAAAAAACTGAGCTTGTAATCTAGAAACTATATTTCCAAGGACCCCATAGTACTTGGCCTCTTACTAGATTTAGAGTAGGTTTAGAAGGTGGTTGGAAGGGAAAGTTGCTGTGTTTGGTCCCCAAAATATGTCTTTTACAGGTAGCGTCTGCTTGTGATTGCAATGCCAGGGTCCAGGATTCTAGATCTGCTCAAGCCAGGATGTTTGAAAGATTAAGCACCAAATGAGAACCAAGTCAGAGAAAGTTCAGAAAAATAAAAACTAAAATCCAAACTGACATATGAGTATTAGTTCAAAATTGCAAACAGTAATCACAGGTATAAAGTATAATAAAATACTATAATTTTTACTACAAATATCATCTGGTTGACTGATTAAACCAGATTAAACAAAATACTCATCATAAGTGGTAACAAACAAAAAAGAGAAATGGTTAAAAATGAAAATGTGCTTAACATAATAAGAATCTTCTTTTATAGGAAGACTCATTAAAAAAAAATTACTGCCAAGTAAAGTTATATATTTGATGAAATACTAATACAATGCCAAGAGGATTTTGTGTCTAAAAGTAGAAATTTTTATTTTTTTATAGAAAAATATACAAAGTTAAAAAAACCAAGAAAATCTTCAAGAAGAAGAGCAATGACATGGATGAGAAAGAATGGGACTAGCTCAAACAAAAAATAAAAATAAAGTATAAATATTTTATATATAAAGCTTCATGATATTGACATAGAAAGGTTGCCAGAAAAAAACCACAACAGCCAAGATCCAGAAACAGACTAAACAGTTAGTATATGATAAAAGTGCTATTTCAAATTGGTGGGAAAAGCATTTTTCTAATAAAGAATTTTGAGACCATAGGTAATAGTTGCATAGAAAAATGAAAATTCAGTTATACTACATAAAATGCATCATTAAAAATTCTAAGTGTTTGGAGACCCAACCAAAGTTAAAAGAGAAACATAGGATCAAAATAAGCAAGATCTAGGAGAGATGAGTGATTTTATTTATATACTAGAAATAAAGAAAATTTTTAAACTAGGATTCAAAAATCAGTAACAATTAAATGATTGATAAATGCAACTACAGAAGCATTAAATATTAGTGTATAATATATATATGTATATGCCTATCATATTTTATGTTTATGTGTGTATATGTTTAATGTAATATATATGCATATATGGGCTTCCTTGGTGGCACAGTGGTAAAGAAGCTGCTTGCCAATGCAGGAGACATGGGTTCAACCTCTGCATCAAGAAGATCCCTTGGAGAAGGAAATGCTAACTCACTCCAGTATTCTTGCCTGGGAAATCCCATGGGCAGAGAAGCTTGGAGGGCTACATTCCATGGGATCACAGAATCAGACATGACTTTGTGACTAAGCAACAACAACAAACAAGTATGTGTGGATAGATAAACAGATAGATATTCATTTATCTAAATATCTATCAAAAGCCCTAAATTAAAGACTGAATATGGCCAGAAAAAATTTTAAATAGTTGTAAATAGAACTACCTATATCCATATTGCCATCAACTAACCACATTCTCTCATTATTGTATGCAAAATTTCAAAGGAATTTCAAGACAAAATCCTATATAAGTGCTTTTGATAAAAATGTACAAAGTATGTTGAAAAAAAATCATGAATTAAATACTTTGAGTACTGCTCATTGGTTCCTCTTTTGCAAATATGGAAGAATCATACACATGGTGATATTTGTAGAGAGTAAGCATTATTTTGCCCCATGTTTATCTAAGAAATATATTCTCTTTTTTTGAACCTACTGTTATTTTCCACCCATCTACATGATATTTGAAGGTTCCTCACCAAACATTCTAGGAAGGGTGTTGAGAAAGAAAAGTCTGTCTTTGATTTTCTGTATCTATGTAATAAAACTAAATCATCAGTGAAAACACTTTCTGCCATTCAGACATGAAAAATAGGCAAAATCAGAATGAGGAAAAGAGTTAGAAATGGAAGAGGACAGAGAGTGAAAAAGAGTTATTGGTTCATGAACTGACCAGTGTACATGGAGGGTAAGGACAGACCTAGGGAAACAGCAGACCACTCTGCATTGGCAGGTGGCAAATTTAAAGAGCAAGAGAACTTACTATAAGGCTTCTCCTAGGTGGGTGGGTCATGGTGGAGAGGTCTGACAGAATGTGGCCCACTGGAGAAGGGAATGGCAAACCACTTCAGTATTCTTGCCTTGAGAACCCCATGAACAGTATGAAAAGGCAAAATGATAGGATACTGAAAGAGGAACTCCCCAGGTCAGCAGGTGCCCAATATGCTACTGAAGATCAATGGAGAAATAACTCCAGAAAGAATGATGGGATGGAGCCAAAGCAAAAACAAAACCCAGTTGTGGATGTGACTGGTGATAGAAGCAAGGTCCAATGCTGTAAAAAGCAATATTGCATAGGAACCTGGTATGGTAGGTCCATGAATCAAGGCAAATTGGAAGTCGTGAAACAGGAGATGGCAAGATTGAACGTTGACATTCTAGGAATCAGCAAACTAAAATGGACTGGAATGTGTGAATTTAACTCAGATGACCATTACATCTACTACTGTGGGCAGGAATCCCTCAGAAGAAATGGAGTAGCCATCATGGTCTACAAAAGAGTCCGAAATGCAGTACTTGGATGCGGTGGCAAACCATTCAGTATCACAGTAATCCAAATCTATGCCTCAGCCAGTAATGCTGAAGAAGCTGAAGTTGAACGATTCTATGAAGACCTACAAGACCTTTTAGAACTAACACCCAACAAAGTTGTCCTTTTCATTATAGGGAATGGAATGCAAAAGTAGGCAGTCAAGAAACATTTGGAGTAATAGGCAAATTTGGCCTTAGAATATGGAATGAAGCAGGGCAAAGGCTAATACAGTTTTGCCAAGAGAACGCACTGGTCATAGAAAACACCCTCTTCCAACAACACAGGAGAAGACTCTACACATGGACATCACCAGATGGTCAACATCAAAATCAGATTGATTATATTCTTTGCAGCCAAAGATGGAGAAGCTCTATACAGTCAGCAAAAACAAGACCAGGAGCTGACTGTGACTCAGATCATAAACTCCTTATTGCCAAATTCAGACTTAAATTGAAGAAAGTAGGGAAAACCACTAGACCATTCAGGTATGACCTAAATCAAATCCCTTATGGTTAAACAGTGGAAGTGAGAAATAGATTTAAGGGACTAGATCTGATAGATAGAGTGCCTGATGAAGTATAGATGGAGGTTCATGACATTCTAGAGGAGACAGGGATCAGGACCATCCCCATGGGAAAGAAATGCAAAAAAGCAAAATGGCTGTCTGGGGAGGCCTTACAAATAGCTGTGAAAAGAAGAGAAGTAAAGGAAAGATGTAAGCATTTGAATGCAGAGTTCCAAAGAATCGCAAGGAGAGATGATGCTGTGAAAGTGCTGCACTCAATATGCCGGCAAATTTGGAAAACTCAGAAGTGGCCACAGGACTGGAGAAGGTCAGTTTTCATTCCAATCCCAAAGAAAGGCAATGCCAAAGGATGCTCAAGCTACCACAGAATTGCGCTCATCCCACACGCTAGTAAAGTAATGCTCAAAATTCTCCAAGTCAGGTCTCAGCAATATGTGAACCGTGAACTTCCAGATGTTCAAGCTGGTTTTAAAAGTCAGAGGAACCAGAGATCAAATTGCCAACATCCGCTGGATCATCGAAAAAGCAAGAGAGTTCCAGAAAAACATCTATTTCTGCTTTATTGACTATGCCAAGGCCTTTGACTGTGTGGATCACAATACACTGTGGACAATTCTGAGAGGGATGGGAATACCAGACCACCTGACCTGCCTCTTGACAAACCTGTACGCAGGTCAGGAAGCAACAGGTAGAACTGGACATGGAACAACAGACTGGTGCCAAATAGGAAAAGGAGTACGTCAAGGCTGTATATTGTCACCCTGCTTATTTAACTAACATACAGAGTACATCATGAGAAACACTGGGCTGGAAGAAGCACAAGCTGGAATCAAGATTACTGGGAGAAATATCAATAACCTCAGATAGGCAGATGACACCACCCTTATGGCACAAAGTAAAGAGGAACTAAAAAGCCTCTTGATGAAAGTAAAAGAGGAGAGTGAAAAAGTTGGCTTAAAGCTCATCATTCAAAAAATTTAGATCATGGCATCTTGTCCCATCACTCCATGGGAAATACATGGGGAAACAGTGGAAACAGTGTCAAACTTTATTTTGGGGGGCTCCAAAATCACTGCAGATGGTGACTGCAGCCAGGAAATTAAAAGACACTTACTCCTTGGAAGGAAAGGTATGACCAACCTAGATGGCATATTCAAAAGCAGAGACATTACTTTGCCAAAAAAATGTCCATCTAGTCAAGGCTATGGTTTTTCCAGGGATCATGTATGGAACTGAGAGTTGGACTGTGAAGAAAGCTGAGCACCAAAGAACTGATGCATTTGAAGTGTGGTGTTGGAGAAGACTCTTGAGAGTCCCTTGGACTGCAAGGAGATCCAACCAGTCCATTCTAAAAGAGATCAGTCCTGGGTGTTCTTTGGAAGGAATGATGCTAAAGCTGAAACTCCAGTACTTTGGCCACCTTATGTGACGAGTTGACTCATTGGAAAAGACTCTGATGCTAAGAGGGATTGGGGGCAGGAGGAGAAGGGGATAACAGAGGATGAGATGGCTGGATGGCATCACCGACTCGATGGACATGATTTTGAATGAACTCTGGGAGCTGGTAATGGACAGGGAGGCCTGGCGTGCTGCAATTCATGGGGTCACATAGAGTCGGACATGACTGAGTGACTGAACTTAACTGAACTGAACTGAGGCCACTGAAATGTGGCTGACACCGCCCACCCACCTATCAGAAACTTAAAAGTTTATTTAGAGGTCTTAACTGGGTTCAGCCATGTATACAGACTGGATGGTCTTAAGAAAACGTTCTTTCAAGTTTGCTTCCTTGAAATGGCTCCAGCTATGGTAACTGTGAACTGAACCCAGACTACAAGGACAGGGAGGAGATACATGTGTACTAAATCACTCCAGTCATGTCTGACCCTTTGCATCCCCATGGACTGTAGCCCAACAGACTCCCTTGTCCATGGAATTCTCCAGGTAGGAATACTGGAGTGGGTTGCCATATCCTTCTCCCCAGAGGTCGAACCCAGTCTCTTGCATTGCAGACAGATTCGTTACTGGCTGAGCCAATAGGCTTGTCTGACTCCTTGCGATCCTATGTATGGTAGCCTGCCAGGCTCCTCTGTCCATAGGATTTTCCAGGAAAGAGCCCTGGAGTGGGTTGCCAGGCCCTCCTCCAGAGGATCTTCCCAACCCAGGGATTGAACCCATGTCTTTTATGTTTCCTGTATTGGCAAGCAGTTTTTTACCACTAGTGCCACCTGGAAAGCAGATAAGGAGACTCCAATTGCCAAGATGGAGATTTGGGGTAAACCTGTATCCATGTCCTCTCAGTGGACTTCCTCCCCCTTTTCTACAAGAGTACACAAATAAGGAGAAGCTGGAATGAGAGCAAAGCTCGTGTTTATAAACTGTTGTCTGTGTTTGTTCCGCAACCACGCTTTTGTCCCCCACATGGCTGAGCCAATCTGACACCATTTTGTCAGCCCCATCTTAAGCCTGTAGACCTACTCTCTCCCCTTTCTGCATGACTGAGCTTTAATTCACAAGAAATGAATCCAAGCCAGGTAAGGTCTCTATCAACTTTTACCCTTGCCTCCATCTGAGATCAAAGCTGAAAGAGTGCCTTCTGCTGACACTCATAAGACTGCTGGGGGAAAGGAAAAGCCCCTGGATCCCAAAGGTAGAGACCTGCTTATCCCCAGTAGGCAGACTCTATCTTTAGCTTTAGTCCCCTTAAATTCCCCTGAACTCCTTTCGGTGCTGCACATGCAGCTGCAAGTGCCCCTGGATTATTGTCCACCTGAACCTGCCTGTATGTAAGTTACCCACAATAAACTTCATTATTGAATTTCATGGAGTTGCCTGCTTTGTTTTTTGGTCTTGATGTTCCTTCTTAGTTTAGAGGATATAATTCAATATCTCCACCTCCCAATAGTCCAGTAAGTTCCAAATGTCTGCTAAGGACCTTTATAATAAACTCCTCTAGATACTTAGGCTAGTATAGGTTAATAAACCAGTCATGTACAATCCAAAGTGCCCTTACTTATCCAGTTATTGTAGAGATCAAATGAAAGCACCTCATAAACTCTAAAGCCCTATACAAATATATGGTATTATTATTGTAATGACATAATAATTTCCTCATGTTGACTCAGTACTTATGGGTGTCTACTTCACCTTTATTCAGAGATTTTTAATGATTAATAATATTCAATTAGTAGTGAAAAGACACAATTATATTACTCAGTGAATTTTCAGATCCAGGGGTTAAGTGCAGCTATGAATGGATTTGAAGTCTGAGAATTTCATTATAGCACTTTATGAATAAAAGTGAGATTTAAACTTTTTTATATTATTACAATGATTACAGTTATGAAAAAGAACACTTTTTATGACTAAGCAGAGACCAAAAATGTTTTAAATAAATTATCACACATTAATTTTAAAATATCTTGCTAAGATGAAGGAACATTTTGAACCCAGTAATGGACAGTAAAGAACAATTTGCAAGCATAGAAAATTCAGCTGCACTGTAAAAAAATTTGGAAAGCTAATGTATTTAACAATGGTTTTACAAGCCAGTAATACTTGATGTATTTTTATATGTTAATTTTTCTCTTACCTTAGCAGAAATAAAAAACAAAATATTTATATTCAAACAAAATATGCAGGCCATTCTTGACTTTTTAGGTTCCATAACACAAATGAAATTTACCATAAGCCATAAAAATTCTATTTTCTTAGTTTTTCTCTTTTATATCCATTCCTGCTTCAGTTTCAAGGACTGATGTTTGTTCTTTTTTCTCTTAGAAGGTCTAATTCCTCCAACCACACACCCTCCAAAAACCCACATATATTCTATTTCTTAAAAAAATATTTGAACTATCATAAAACAAAATTAGGCCACACACATTTATAAAATGTAATTTCTGTTTTAATTCCTTGTATTTTACTCCAGGGAGTATATCAATGTGATAATGTGTATTTGTTATTTCTATCTCACAGAAGACTATCTTCTATTTCTCCTGATGTTATCCATTTATAAAAATTAATAAAATTTTTGTTTAAAATGATCTTGAACCTATCCTACTTTAACAGATTGTCTTTAGAAAAAAGCAGCTTTTTTTGTAAATGTTCTTCAGCTACCCTCATGATGTTGGTTCCAACCATTGAATCCACTTAATTTCTTTTCTGCATGTTTTATGACTATAACAGACTCTAACAAATGTGGAAGGAGACTGGTGGAAACATGAAGAAAAAATCAGAGTGCGCTCTAGTGTATATAAATGTAGAGCATGAAGCAACTGTGTCCTGGGATTCTCCATTTATAGAGAAAATAAATGCCCTTTTCTCTTAAAAAAAAAAGAAGAGAAAAGTTTGAGTGGAATGTCATTCATCTGCTAGTGAAAATGAAACGACTACTGTTAATGACTAACATTTATTCAGAGCTTATTATATGATAAATGCCAATATATTCTAGATATTATTTTAAAGTGTACCTTTCCAAACTTAGTCATCCTCATACATTTTCTGGTGAGTTCATTTTATTTTGATTTTTGAGATGACTTATTTCATATTATGATATACAAAGATATATCAAAGTATGAAAAATTGAAATATGAAAATATGAGAAACTCATATTTTGTTAACCAAAATATGAATAACAAAAAAATAATAATGCATAACCACCCAGATCATGGCTTAAAAGTTAACAGTTTTTTCTGGTTCTCACTCTGCATATAGTTCCAACCTTCCCTGATCTTCAAAAAAAAAGGCCTCTTTCAGAACAATGAATAGTTTTTCTCCAAGTTTTTTATTTCATACTATTTCTCTTTAGACCATTCCTAAGATGATTTTGTTACAATGTAAGTTTTCCTTTTATGTTTCATGTTTAATATTCCCTTTCAAACGCTTAATGAATGGTTTCCTATTTCAAGTTTTAGTTCTAAAGTCGTTTCATCTTGAGGCTCACTGTCATTTTTTCTTTAGTTCTTAAAGCTAGTGTATGACTTTCCCCCATCTTTAGTCTTGATTTTTACAGAAGTGTGTTTCAGTAAAGTTCAGTAGAGAATCATTAAACTTTGAAGGAATTTAGGTAATGTTTGTAGGTGTGAAAACAGAAATTACATCTATGCGAAGTCAAATCAAGGAAGTTTATAGAGGTGGAGCATAAACAGAGCAATTGCAAAATCATACTAGATCAACTATCAGTTTAAGATAGTTGGACTGATAATTGGAAGTTAATTCTTGTGTAGAAATACTCTACTTTAGGTAAATTTTATTATTATTATTTTCTTTTACTCTACTCAGATTTCCAGGAGATTTCCAGGTCCATTCAGCCCTTACTCCCACCCTTATTTATGAGGTAACCACTGCTTTGTCCTTTAAGGCCATAAATTAGTTTTGCCTGCTTTTGAACTTCATATAAGTAATCATCATATAATATGTACTCTTTAATGTCAGTTTTCTTTTCTGTGCAACATTATTGCAGTGAAATTTTAGTCATGTTCTGGTGTGAGGCAGCACTTTGTTCTATTTCACAGCTGTGAGTTATTTTGTTGTTTGACTATATTACAGCTTAGTTGTTCATCAAAAGAAACTTGGATTGTTTCCAGGTTTTAGCTATTAGAAATAGTGCTGCAATGAACATTGTTGAAAATGTTTCTGTTGGGCGTAGCACCAAGAGTGGGATTGGGTCACAGGATAAACCCATGTTTAGATTTAATAAATGGGGCAAAAGTTTCCCCAAGGTACTACTTGTTTACACTCCTATCAGCCATGTATGAGAGTTTAGTGTTGTAACCTGTTAATACAGGGGTAGATTCTTTTACTTTTTATCAGCATTTTACATTAAGCACAAAACGCTTTTAAACTGAGTACGATGTGTGATGGACAGAGGCAGTGTTTCCTCACAGCTGGCAGGGATCATTGTCATGAGGATATGCCTATTAGATCTCTGACCTCAGGGAATCCAATCGACCATTGGTGCCTGTTGCTATGCTTTGACATTCATCACTGCACTCTCAGTGATCGCATCCATTCAATAGGGTCTTCTTGGCAAGGATGGAGTGTGTCAGGGTACTGGAAGCTGAACTGTTTCTGGGAAATACATTACATTGCTAATCAGCAACTTGGGCTCAAAGGCTCAACAATGTCCTTGCCATTAACTTTCTTAGAAAATCTATATTAGATTTTTTTTTAAAATCTAGTCTTTCTTACTTCCCTTTCTCTTTCACAGAAGTCAGACCTGCCTTATGATCTGACAGCTTTCCTGCTCTACTCCAGCTCTTTCACACTCTCTCTCACCCAATAAATCTCTTGTATATCAAATTCTTATTGGAGTCTGTTTCTTGGAGGACCGAAGCTAAAAGATATGGCACCAGCAGTGGCTCTGCACGTTGGGACCACTTCTTCACCACCTCACGGGCACACTTGATGATATCCAGAATATGGCACAGATGGAGTGGCAATCCAATTGATAAAGAATTCACTGTAGGTGCCCTGGGAAATTGTTACAGACAGGGGAAATGCCCTCTCAAATGCAATGATTCAGGCATCCAAAAGTGTGAAAGATAGTGAAAGTGGCTGCTTATCTCCAGAAGGATAATGAGTAAGTTAAGGCCATTAATAGCAAATAAAGACTAAGTTTAGAGTCAAAGTTGTTTTTTTGTGTGTTTTTTTTTTAATTTATTTAGGGTTTTTTTTTGTTTGTTTGTTTGTTTGTTTGTTTGTTTTTAGATTACAAGTAGGTCCTTGCAGGGGAAAGATGAACATAAGTGAGTGAAAAAAATAGAACACCAAACAATTAGAGGTATAGATTCAGTGGATATTAAATACTCAACCAACACATAATCAGTCATCAATGGGACTGTCCAAGGTTTTAGATATCGAGGATGCTGGATCAAGAGGGTAAGCATATAAAAATAAGTAAGTAAAACTTCATTGACTTGAGAGTACTTTCTAGGGACATGGGATTTCACAACCTGGCAAAAAATCCTAGGAAATGGATCAAACTCTCTGTTGGGGTGACTCTGAGAGATCTGGAGAAATTTATGACTAATGCCAAACAGAGTAGAAATGATACTTACTCTCTCTGCAAGCAGATTTAGAAAGAGAATGACTGAGGGAGGTAGACATGCTGAAATCAAAATTTCCTGTGAAGTTAAGAAAATTGCCAGAGTATTGTGTTCTACTGGAAAGCGAAAATGACATACCATTCACCAAAGCTGTCAAGAATGTGTGGGCAAAAAGCACAGTCTTCACTAGGAAGTTTGGTGATGGCTCTCTGTTGCAGACTAGGTATGACATTGGGGTAGTTATTACAGTACTTAGTTTGTTAATATCCACTGGGCCCCAGACTTAAAGAGGCCAGGTGACAGCACTTAACTGCCAAGCCAGAGGCTGCAATTGCTATAAGGCTGGAGGGGCAGACAATGGGGCTTCACCAGCAAGAAATTCTATGAACAATTAATAAAGCATCATGTCCGCTGGATCAGCCAACAATGGTGCAGGAGCAGGCAGCTAAGATTTGTTCCTCAATAAAAATTCATACTTGGTCAGTTCTCAGCCCTTAACTGATTTTCAGTTCTGGAATCTATTGACTGGAGAAATTGCAGAATCCTTAGGAGGAAACACTGTGCAACTGAATAGCAAAGTTACACCATACTGATTCCTCCAGTTCTTTCCAAAAGACTCTATGGGAGGGAGGAGGGAGGAGGGTTCAGGATGGGGAACATGTGTATACCTGTGGCAGATTCATGTTGATGTATGGCAAAACCAATACAATATTGTGAAGTAATTAACCTCCAATTAAAATAAATAAATTTATATTTAAAAAAAATTATGACAACTAGAAAAAAAAATCTATGGCCATTCACTTGGTTTACTTAACAATGAGGAAAGAAGAATAATTTGACATTTTGACAATAAACACAGAGTTTTGAGATGGCATGGATTCCCAGAGACCTGGTATATCAGCATGGACCTCGTGGTGGAGGCAGCTTATGGGGACCAAGTAATACATATCATAGTTGACAGTGAGCCCTGCCTGTGGGGGTAAGAGTTAATACCGCTGAAATTCATATCCCCATCTCCCAGTTTTACGAAGCAATATTTTCTGTGCTTTGGTAGAAAAACGAATGAACTAACCTGAAAGCAAAGAGAGAGGAAGATACTGTGATCCAGCCAAAAAAAAAAAAAAAAAGTGACAGAGGTAGACTAAGGATAAATTGAGAATTAAATTTAAAAATATGCTTTAACAACTGTGTCTGCTTCAAAGGATTAGAGGAACAACAAGGGAAATTAAACATTAAAGAAAGATCATAAGTATATCTAACTGTTATGGTAAAGGAGGTCTCAAGTAAAGAATGTTTATGCAGTCACTGATGTTCTGCAAGTTATTTGAGACATGGGAAACTCAAACACTGAGGGAAGACAGTGTTTTGGGGAGGACTACCAAACTATTGTCATTATACCTAATTTGGACATAGAAAGAGGTCCTCATGGTTGATGTCTGTCATTTGTTTCAAAATCTCAATCCATAGGATCTGGTCAAATGGTATGTATTGATTGGATTTGATACAACCAAGATGCATTTCTCTACTTACTATTTTTTCTATAAATCAATATCTAACAAATATTAGATAAAGATATTATTTAAAACAATATTTTTGCTTCAGTAGCCTGAAATATAAGAGTGTAGAGACTGAATGTGGTATCCCTCTGTCCTTTTGAATCATGAGTTCAATATGAGGCAGGCATTTGCATGAATTTAATAAATCTCTTTTAGGGTATTCCAACAGAATTCCAGGGGCTTCCCAGGTGGCTCAGTGGTAATGAATCTGCCACGCAATCCTGGAGCTGCAGGAGACTGCAGGTTCAATCCTTGGGTAGCGAAGATGAGGGAAATGGCAACCCAGTCTGGTATTCTTGTCTGGGAAATCCCACGGACAGAGGAGCCTGAAGGGCTACAGTCCATGGAGTCACAAAGAGTCAGACACATCTGAGTACCCACACACTCACACAATAGAGTTCTACCCATTATCAAGAATAAAGTCCAAACTGAAGCTCCAGAACAGACAGTCTAGACACCAGAGTTCAGGCCATTACTTGAATACCTATAATATTTTCTTTATTCAGCAGTGGCTCAACACTGCTTCTAAGAAACATTAATTATGCATCTACAAATAAGGCTCATACGATAATGATCACTTTTTCAATTCTTGTCTCCTGGTTTGATATTTTGATTGATTCAGGGGTCTTGATTCCATCAAAGTAGACTGAACTGTTTTTGTTTTTGTTTTCATTTTGTTTTGTTTTGTTTTTTGTTTTGAACTGTTTTTTAAAGCTAAGCAAGAGTTCAAGTGTTTCTCTGAGGACAAGCCTACTCATTTTCTGTGAATATCTTTGTTTCCTGACATGTGTTGGAAGCCTGCCTGGAAAATGAAACCAGTAATCAATGCGAAGCAGAGACAAGAAATGAGGTGAAAAAGATTTTACAGTGAATGCCGTGGTTCGTTTAGTACTGAAGACTCTACTGCTTTTCTACAGTAATGTGAGTCTTCTGAAAAAGGGGTTTTGGGGCAGAGTTACTTGAGTGTGGGATTTCTTCCAGTCTTTGTAGTGCTTCTCTGGTGGCTCAGATGGTAAAGAATCTGCCTGCAATGCGGGAGACCTGGGTTTGATGCTTGGGTTGGAAAGATCCCCTGGAGGAGGGCATGGCAACCCCAGCATTCTTGTCTGGAGAATCCCCATGGATAGAGAAGCCTGGCGGGCTATGGTCCACGGGGTCACAAAGAGTCAGACAGGACTAAGCAACTAAGCACAGTCAGTCTTTGTACTGAAGTGAAACAGAGGAGAAGATGCATTTCAAAGACTGGTTTTCTGAAAGGGACTTGTAATACTACTTTTTAAATTCTAACTTATTATTTTAAAATATATGGTATTTGAAATTGGACAGAAATGATAGAATTAATTTATGAACAATTTTATTATTGCTGAAAATGTTTCACTTGAGATGTGTGGTCATTTATTTAACCAGATCAAAGTTCTGTAAAACAAGGGGGTTTATCTACTTTGTTTAAATATCTAGCCCAAGAAGAGCTCAATAAATATTTTGTGAATTTTAAATGTACTATGCATTGTGGAAAAGCCAATAAGAATCAGGATGGACAATTCAGTTAGAATAGCTTTTTTGAAGTTTCTTGAACTGATAGAACATGAAAAATTTAGAAGACTAGAGGTTCAGCTGCCATATCACTGGTCTTATAAAAGTCATATAAAAAGCAGATAGATGAAGACCAAAGAACTCTTCTAGACTGAAGGAGAATAAATAGAAGCGACAAACTAAATGTAAAATACGATTCTGCAGTGTCTGGATCAACTGGAATTCAGCTGATCTTAGCCATGCTCCACTGGTCTTCACTCTGCTCTATGGAATGAGCCATCTGTCCTATGCCTTTCATTCCCTGAATCAGCAGGTACCTTAGGCACAAGTTTTTCCAAAATTCAGGGCAAGCTCAAGTGCACAAGTATAGAACAATGGCAACAAGTGGATCGCCACTGCAAGTTTCTGTTCACTTGATGTCTAAAACCATCTAATTTGCTAACGTATATCATAAAGCCAAGCCCCATGCCAAAGTGTGGGAACACAAATGGCTGGAAACACTGCTACAATGGAGCAGTGAAGAACTGAGACCAATACTTCAATACACCTCTTTTAATACGTACCTTACACTTTTGTATTAAATAGGTTCCCTATACGGTCTGGCCCATGGTGAATTCCTACCTAAGGTATGAATGAGTGCCAGTCACACTGCTGAACCAAAGGAAGGTGTTTTTTCTTATTAACCTATGGAAGGTGTTTTCTTCTTACTAACATATTACCCCATTGTTATTGCAGTTTATTCATTAATTTTTGTCCAACTCCTTTGTGACCCTTTGGACTGTACCCTGCCAGGTTCCTTCGTCCAAGGGACTTTTCAGGCAAAAATACTGGGATGAGTTGCCGTTTCCTTCTCCAAGGGATCTTCTGACACAGGGATCAAACCCATGTTTCCTGCATTAAAAGAGAATTCTTTACAGCTGAGCCACCAGGGAAGCCCTAGTAAGTTCTTTCTGGCCCTTGTTGATATGAAGAGACTATCACGTTAATGGTCTCCAAGTACATTGATTTGAGACAAAGATAGCCTTCCTGCATTTTGGCTCTATCATTATAAAATCTGCAAACATTTTATATCATCAGTCCCTTTTTTTTTTTTTTTCCTGGCCTGGTAAAAATGATCACAGATGTGATTTTAAAAAGAGAGACAGAGAGTGAGAGAAGCATGAACAAGAGTGCTTATTATAGCATGGTTTGTGAGAGTGATAAAGTAGAAAATCCCAAAGTGTCCTCAATGAGGTAGGAGCAAATAACACTGGTTTTTCTACAGCAGATAAAAAAGAATAAAGGAGAATTTTAAAGAAAAAAGATGAAATAGTGGTGAAATAAGCTGGCTTTAGGACACAATGCCTGAATTTATGTGCTGGCTCCAGCATATAGAAACTCCAGGACCTGATAAAAATTGCCTAACCTCTCCAACTTAATGTCCTCTTCTGTAAAACCAAGAAGTGAGAGGCATTTATTTCATGGAATTATTTGAGAATTAAAGGTAAAAACAATGCTCAAAAATGGTGCCTAGTTTAGCCCATTTCAAAAGCTCCTAGTGCTTAACACTACCTTGAAATTTATTTAGTAATTCTTTATTATTACTTTCAAGCATGATAATAAAAGTAGTCTGTCACTCAGTTTAAAAAAAATCAATAAATAAATATGAAATGTTCCTAAAATTTAGTTATATATCATTATATACACTCTATGCCTGTATCAACTGTATATATGCATATATTAACTATATACAAAATATATAAAATATTTATATATATAAATATAAATGCATCACTGAATATGAATTATCCATAATAATGTACAAATAAAATATCTCCTAATATCACTGGAAAACTTAATTGGAAAAATTAATTTTTAAAAAGTGATACTCTAGTTAAACATTTGAAAGAAAAATAAAGCTAGATTGTCCTTCCCCAAAATATTTTAGAGCATTATTCCAAAAATTAAATTAGCCATATATTAATACAGATCTATATGTTATTTATATGTATATATAGATTTAAATTAGGTTAAACTTTCTTAGTATAAGGATAAGGACATAATCTACAACAATATTTAATAAATAATTTTCTACATTAAAATTATTCCTTTTGTAATAAAACAAAGATTACAAAAATATGAATGCATAGAGTGAGAAGATACTTATAGAAAGAAATTTTAATGAATTAACTATCTTCAAATTTATTAAGATAAATAAATAATAAATTGAGATAATAAGATAGATAAATTTCTATCTTTCAAAAGATAGAAATTCCTGTATTACTTTTTAATAGTGAAATGCAAACTAAATGAAGTGTTAGGAACTTTGTTTATATCATTAAAAAAAGGAAAAAGAAAAGCTTTTCTTTTTTAAATGAAATACTATATTCTCTTCTATCTTAAGATAATGTGTTCTTAAAATATTTAATTTGTAATGCTTTGCTTCATTACATAATTAAAGTGCTACAAAGTCAAAGATTCCAGTAGTTTCTAATTATTTTGTTTTGTTAAAGCCAAGAATATCAAATTAGTTTAATTTCACTGTGTTTAGAAGCACTTGTAATAGGAACCACTGTACCCAATCCAATTTAATAGGACCAGATATCTGAATTAACTTGTTAATTAGTTTACTCCCATACTTATTCATTTATCCATTCAAACTTTAAAATTGAATATTAATTATGGACAGAGAATAAGACTTAGCACTTTTTATATATACTTAGCATTGTCAACTGTTATGTTTTCAATTTGGCCACCACAGAGACTTCACACACAGAGAGAGAAAAGGTCCCAACTTAGAATAATCTTCCTTATATTTATACATTCATTCATTTATTTACCTCAATTTGTTGAATATTTATTGCATGGCAATAAGTTTTCTAGGTTGCTTCATGGAATTTATATGGTAAGATATAATAAATAAATAAATAAACAATAAATTAAATAGAAAAATAAAATATAAGATGGTGGTAAGTATTACAAAATAATAAAAGCAGATTAAAATGATAGAAAAAATATTCAATGATGTGTAAAATTAAGCACCATTTTAGTCACTACTAATTTATATCAAAGGCTTACAAAATTTTGAAAATTATTTTAAAAGATTGTACTACATCTGACAGGATTATTTTTTTATCATTTTTCCAAATGTTAAATATAATTATACTTCCATTTATAAGAATACAAGATAATTTAACTTGTTAGCTAACATTCCAAGTAATTATTAATCTTATAAAATGCTGTATGATTTTTAAAACATACATGTATATTCTTTTATATCTTTCAATTTTGCCAGAGATATTAATCTAATTTTTTTCCTTTTGAGATACTATTTCCTATTGTCAAGGTATAAGCATACAGATACTTTCAAAATAAAATAACAGACTATAATTGTGTCTAATAGTCAAATTACAAAATGTATTTTTTTATATGTACTAATAAGTTAACTATTTCAGGAAAAAATACATAAGTAATTGTTTTGACTTCAAAAATTAAACCATGGATTTGAATACTTTCTGTTATTTTATTAATATATTTTCTTTCACTCTTGTCTACTCTTCCTTAGTAGAAATTTTGTTTCTCATAAAAGGTACTTGACTTATATGTTGCATTACCTACTTAAGTCTCTATGTAACACATTCCTTAATGCCTGTATGAATGCATTAGCTGATTACTCTATCATTCATTTAATGTCTAGTTAAAGAGTACCTTCTAGATGAACGACAGTGTCCTAGGTACATGAATGGACACTGAAATCAATGATATCTGTAAGAAATAGATTTGGTTTCAATTAATTTGATTTCATAGGATCTAAGAATTAGAGTGCATGATAAATTACTGCTGCTGCTGCTGCTGCTGCTAGGTCGCTTCAGTCGTGTCCGACTCTGTGCGACCCCATAGACGGCAACCCACCAGGCTCCGCCGTCCCTGGGATTCTCCAGGCAAGAACACTGGAGTGGGTTGCCATTTCCTTCCTAATGGCCTGTAAGTGGTCATGAAAATGTTCTTTAGAACTATCTGACATGTCACACCGGGGCATTCTCTGCAATATAGTGGCATTGCCTTCTAAGACTCATTAAAGAAGGGATTCTAGTTATGAATGGGCTCCAGATATTCCCTAGTCTAGAAAACAGTCAAGTCTACGAGACTATTTTAGAACACTTCACAGTATTCCAACTTCTCCCGCTACTGCCCTAAATGCATTCTGCGGACAAACTTGATTTTTCGCTCATCCTTGCACGTGTTCCCATTCTTCCTAGTCTCCATTTTACTTTTCTTAATTCTAAAATGTGCAAAGTATCATTTCCATTATCTACTGGTGACTTGGAAAGACTTTAACTTATCTCTCCCTGGCTTCCCTCAATAAACAAGCACACACACACACAAATACACACACACAAATACACACACACACACACGCACACATTCTCCACAAACTTCCAAACAGTAAAACCAAAGTGAATTTTCTATGGAAATATGTCTTCCAGTCAACTCTACTGACCACTTTCAAAATATCCACCCTCAAGTACTAGTAGTCATCACAACCATCTTCATTCAAGCCACTTAGACATTGAAAACTGACTCCCGAGAAAAATGTGTTCCTTGTGTTACTGAACCAACACCTTTTATTTATTATAATACTAAAAGATATGTTAAAAACAACAGAAACAACAGTATAGCTCTGATCACCACTTTTCATACATCAATCATCTATGTAATGAAACAAAAGTATTTGTCATATTATTTTCACAATTGAGTATACTTATAAATTTATTACTTAGATTGTTACATTTTAGAGGGGGAAGCCTGTATAATATTTTTTATCTATTCATCTATTGTGTTTTTAGTGGCATATAAAAAGTGTATTCATTAGGTATTTATTGAATTTAGTAAGTAATAGAAAATAACTCATGAATACTAAAAGAATATTGGCTGCATCATTGCACTGTTTAAAAGAATTACTTTTGTTTCCCATCACATGCTCATTGCATTTAATGCTACAATTAATTATACTTAATTTCTACACTTGTAGAAAATCAGATAAAAGTGGAAAAGTGTTCTGATTTTTGTCATAAAGCCCACTAGTATCTCTTGTAAAATCCTGTTAAATCTTGTCATTTTTTTTTTTTTTAAGTACAAATGTGTGGGCTGTGATCCTGACAAGCTTCTGAAAAATTCTTATCAGACCGGTTGCTCTGGTGATCAACCATCTGTTTATACAACTGGAATTTTATTTCTTTTGGAAGATTAAGAAAAAAGAAGTAAATGAGAGCATCTTTGCTTATTTTTCATCATTTTACTTTGTTATAGAACAGTTAGCATTGGAAATTAAAAATTATGATCATTAAAATAGTTTTCAGAGGGAATCTTTGATTCTATCTGAAATTAAAAAATTATGACCTTGAAGAGCTTATGGTAATTCACTAAATAAGACCTTTCTGCTAAGTATATAAAAATTAGCATAAATATAAATTCTTATATAGACAGACACATAGGAAATGGAGACTTTTAATTTTTTCAACAGAGACACTCAGTGATTGTTTTAAGGTAATAGGCCAAGTAGAAATTCATAGAAATGAGGCAATAATTTTACTCGAACCACTTAAATGGGAGGGAGAGGAAAAGGAGAAATTGGAGCAGAAAAAAAGGAATATTAACCAATTACTATGAAAATTTATAAATTTTATAAAATCATTGTGACTGTAGGTAAACATGATTAAGATCCCTTCCTATACCCCTGAAAAAGCCTATATAAGTCAAATCCATAAATTCTGAGCTTCATTAGCTTCTTAATAATTCTGCCTCTGGTAAAGGTTATTTAAATTTTGGAAAATCTTGAAAGCTAAAGGAAAGAATCCTCTAATTCTAAAAGGGAATATATGTCAGGCTCAGAGTAAGAAAGCTGCAATTTAAAACAAAGAAAGTAGTTAATACACAGCTCTATTCAATGAAAGTGTATACAAATAAGTTTATATAACCTTAATAATTATGAATAATTCTTACATGTAACATTTTTAAGAAAAACTTCAGAGAATTTGTTTATTACCTATAATACTGAGCCCTGAGATATGAAAATACCAGAACTTTTTCTCAGGAGTTCTTTTGGCTAAAAACATTATTAAGACTGACTGAAGAACCCAGGTGAGAAGGCAATGGCACCCCACTCCAGTACTCTTGCCTGGAAAATACCATGGACGGAGGAGCCTGGTAGACTGTAGTCCATGAGGTCGCTAAGAGTCTGAGTGACTGAGTGACTTCACTTTCACTTCTCACTTTCAGGCATTGGATAAGGAAATGGCAACCCACTCCAGTGTTCTTGCCTGGAGAATCTCAGAGACAGGGGGGCCTGGTGGGCTGCCTTCTACGGGGTCACACAGAGTGGGACACGACTGAAGTGACTTAGCAGCAGCAGAAGAAGAAGAACCCAGGTAGATGTAAAAATGCTTTAAGCAAAAGTAGAAAAAAAAATCAGCATATTAATTTTCATAGTTTAACGTGTTTGATCCCTCTAATAGAGAAAGAAAATCAAATAAATGCTGTGTAGTATTAAATAAAAACAAAATGGCCTCTGAATTATAAGCTCAGTTCTGATAAATTAGATGCTTAATGCAGAAAATTATAAATGCATACATAAATGTATTGATATTTTATACCATTTTAAAATTGCCTTATCCAGGAAGTATATTTTTTCATAATATTCTTGACCTACCAATATAGATTTTCTTTCATTCTCCATTTATCAAATATCACATCTGTTTCTTCCTCTTCTGGAGTGAAAAATTTGATATGCTTTATATTAGTGATACATTATTAAAAAATGAACCCCAGGCAATGAACTCTGAAATGAAATCACAAGCTCACCAAAAGAGTTGTTTCAATGGAGTTTGTAAAATAAACATCTATTTAAGATTATTAAGAAAAATTTTATATTATGAATACTTTTCTTAGTGATCTAAAATCTTTAAAAAGAAAAGAGTAAGTAGGCTATAGTTAAATAAATAAATAGACTTTTTATTATATGTTGACCAATCAAAATAACTTCAGAACTATTTGCTCATTAAATCTTTCATGCCAATTTATCATTTTCCCACTTCTACCAAATTTGACTAGCCCCAAAATTCGATGTAAATTTTCAGTGCATCATAATAGGTAAAACTTTTCAATGCATATCCTCATGTATTTTATTTCCATTTATTTTCAAAGAGTTCAATAAAAATTAATTAAGAAAAATAAAAGATTTATAAATATTGATAATTCTTTTCAATATTTGAAGCCTGATACTTTGAATTAAGGGTTGACTGCCATGTCACAAGCATGTGACAGTCTCAAATATCCCTTTCAATTAATCATACTCCAATCAAATTGATTTGGAGAAGGTAATGGCAACCCACTCCAGTATTCTTGCCTGAAAAATCCCATGGACGGATGAACCTGGTAGGCTGCAGTCCATGGGGACGTGAAGAGTTGGACACGAATGAGCTACTTCCCTTTGACTTTTCACTTTCATGCATCGAAGAAGGAAATGGCAACCCACTCCAGTGTTCTTTCCTGGATAATCCCAGGGAGGGAGGAGCCTGGTGGGCTGCCATCTATGGGGTCGCACAGAGTTGGACACAACTGAAGCAACTTAGTAGCAGCAGCAATCAAGTTGATTAATGTCCATTATGTAGAATCACTTTAAAAAAATTTACATTCTAGCAGAATTATGCTGGTGGCACTTAATGATAAATGCTGTTCTAGTTATATGTATGGGACCCACCATTTTTCCTATAACTAGAGTAAAAACCAATTGACCCATTGCTACTTTACTGCAATGTAAATGGATGGAAAAATGGTTATATCACTTTGTGTTATAAATGGATTCTTGCTTTATGATGTCAGAATGCTGACATTGGTCTAGTTAGTGCAGTCACTTTTTTTAAACAAGCTTGTTAGGAATATTATAACATTATATCTTCATGGTGTAGTCATCCATCTAGCTTTAAAAAGGAGTAGGAATTGTCTTGTTACTTTCAGAATGGTATGCAACAGTCTTTCACCTGAAATGTTAAAGGAAGTATGCTGCTAGTTTTACAGGCTCATTCTGGTTCATGTTAATTTTTAACAGTAAGAGAACTACACTAGGTTTTTTTTTTTTTTTCATCCATTGATAATGTGCATCCATTAAACATTTTATAACTTGTGCTAACATCACTAGAGATAGCAAGAAAATATAACTGAATGTTGCCTAAAAGATAATTTAAAATCTTGGGGATTTCTGTTTTTGTGGTGCAGACACCTACACCATATTATTTTCTGCTGTGTAAGTTTTTGCTTTTTCTCCTGTCATGTAAAATGAAGATTAAAGTGGTGACTTTCCCTACACACACAGAGAATGAAAAATTTTGAAATCTCTACCCTATAATTCTCACCTGGAAAATTCCATGGGCAAAAGAGCCTGGTGGGGTATAGAGTCCATGGAGACATAAAGAGTCGGATACAACTGAGTAACTGAACACACACACCTTATAATGTCCATTTGATTATGTTATATCCATATTAAAAGTTAATAAATATTTCATTTTTTAAATTATATACGAAAGATTTGAACAAAACAAACCCATGCCTATGTAGAGAATAAATCAAAGATCTATCAGAGGAATGGATTTAGCATGTTAAAAATTGAAATAATTTTCTTCCTCTTCAAAATATTCTCCATTCTTGCGTATAGTTATTGATCCCATATGATTAGTTTACACGTCTTAGACAAAGATTTGCTGCATGATTCCTGTAGATAATTTCAGATCTATAACTACACTTACCAATCTGGAGAACAATTAAGGTAAATTAAGAATTCTCCAACTTCTAAATACTGTCATATATTTTATCTAATTGAATCTATTAAAATTACAAGAAACAATATGAAATTGTTGAGAAAATAATGAGTATTGAGTGAGTTCCTCCTCTTCAAATTTTCCAGACCTTATACCCTGCTGAATTTCAAGTACAAATAACACTAGATATGATCAACAGGTTTCTTAACTTTTGACGATGTTAGTGATAAGTTTCTTAATTTTCCAATCAACACCACATTTGAAATTTCTTTATTGGCTCATAACTTTTTAAAAATATGTGAATGACACTGAGATTACACAAATAGTTGTATTATCAAATTAGACTCAACAAGATTATAGATCTTAGTAATCATTAAACTTCATTAAAATTAAAATGATACAGTTTAACCATGAAGCGTAAAACAGCTGACAAATTTCTGAGGTTCTTCCTAGCTGAATTTTAACATTCAACAAAAGTGGATATATAAAAATCAGATAAAGTCTGAGAATCAAGTAAAATATAACAGTTAATCACAAAGTAGTAGAAAAATAAAACCTACAGAAGGAAATAATTTCATTTGATCTTCTCTTAAGCATTAAGTATAATGTCCTATGTATGTGCTCAGTTGCTCAGTCATGTCCGACTCTTTGCAAACCCAGAGACTGTACCTCACCAGGCTCCTTTCTCCGTGGAATTCTCCAGGCAAGAATGTTGGAATGGATTGTCATTTTCAACTCCAGGGGATCTTCTCAACCCAGGGATCAAACTCATGTCTCTTGCATCTCCAGCATTGGCAAGCAGATTCTTTACCAGAGTACTACCTGGGAATCTCCATAATGTTCTATGCTTTCTTCTTAAAAATGAAGTCAGAAAAAAATCTACACTGTTTATCAACTACCCAGCTAAAAGTGGAGCATAATTTGCTCAGATCAAAAATGCCTAAGAGAAAATAATATAATATTTAAAAGTACATGTTTGTTTGTTTGCTTGCTTGTTTTACTTTACAATATTGTATTTGTTTTGCCATACATCAACATGAATCCGCCATGGGTGTACACTTGTTCCCAGTCCTGAACCCCCTCCCTCCTCCCTCCCATACCATCCCTCTGGGTCATCCCAGTGCACCAGCTCCAAGCATCCTGTATCCTGCATTGAACCTAGACTGGCGATTCATTTCATATATGATATTATACATGTTTCAATGCCATTCTCCCAAATTATCCCACCCTCTCCTTCTCCCACAGGGTCCAAGGGACTGTTCTATACATCTGTGTCTCTTTTGCTATCTCGCATACAGGGTTATCATTACCATCTTTCTAAATTCCATATATATGTGTTAGTATACTGTATTGGTGATTTTCTTTCTGGCTTACTTCACTCTGTATGATCGGCTCCAGTTTCATCCATCTCATTAAAACTAACTCAAATGTATTATTTTTAATGGCTGAGTAATACTCCATTGTGTATATGTACCACAGCTTTCTTATCCATTCATCTGCTGATGGACATCTGGGTTGTTTCCATGTCCTGGCTATTATAAACAGTGCTGCAATGAACATTGGGGTACACATGTCTCTTTCAATTCTGGTTTCCTCAGAGTGTATGCCCAGCAGTGAGATTGCTGGGCCATAAGGCAGTTCTATTTGCAGTTTTTTAAGGAATCTCTACACTGTTCTCCGTAGTGGCTGTACTAGTTTGCACTCCCACCAACAGTGTAAGAGGGTTCCCTTTTCTCCACACCCTCTCCAGCATTTATTGCTTGTAGACTTTTGGATAGCAGCCATTCTGACTGGCATGAAATGGTACCTCATTGTGGTTTTGATTTGCATTTCCCTGATAATAAGTGATGTTGAGCATCTTTCCATGCATTTGTTAGCCATCTGTATGTCTTCTTTGGAAAAATGTCTATTTAGTTCTTTGGCCCATATTTTGATTGGGTCATTTATTTTTCTGGAATTGAGCTGCAGGAGTTGCTTGTATATTTTTGAGATTAGTTGTTTGTCAGTTGCTTCATTTGCTATTATTTTCTCCCATTACAAATGCTGTCTTTTCACCTTGCTTATAGTTTCCTTTTTTTGTGCAGAAGCTTTTAATTTTAATTAGGTCCTATTTGTTTATTTTTGCTTTTATTTCCAGTGTTCTGGGAGGTGGGTCATAGAGGATCCTGCTGTGATTTATGTCGGAGAGTGCTTTGCCTATGTTCTCCTCTAGGAGTTTTATAGTTTCTGGTCTTACATTTAGATCTTTAATCCATTTTGAGTTTATTTTTGTGTATGGTGTTAGAAAGTTATTTAGTTTCATTCTTTTACAAGTGGTTGACCAGTTTTCCCAGCACCACTTGTTAAAGAGATTGTCTTTAATCCATTGTATATTCTTGCTTCCTTTGTCGAAGATAAGGTGTCCATAGGTGTGTGGATTTATCTCTGGGCTTTCTATTTTGTTCCATTGATCTATATTTCTGTCTTTTGTGCCAGTACCATACTATCTTGATGATTGTGGCTTTGTAGTAGAGCCTGAAGTCAGGCAGATTGATTCCTCAAGTTCCATTCTTCTTTCTCAAGATTGCTTTGGCTATTCGAGCTTTTTTGTATTTCCATACAAATTGTGAAGTTATTTGTTCTAGCTCTGTGAAAAATACCGCTGGTAGCTTGATAGGGATTGCATTGAATCTATAGATTGCTTTGGGTAATATACTCATTTTCACTATATTGATTGTCCGATCCATGAACATGGTATATTTCTCCATCTATTAGTGTCCTCTTTGATTTCTTTCACCAGTGTTTTATAGTTTTCTATATATAGGTCTTTCATTTCTTTAGGTAGATATAGTCCTAAGTATTTTATTCTTTTCATTGCAATGGTGAATGGAATTGTTTCCTTAATTTCTTTTTCTATTTTCTCATTATTGGTGTATAGGAATGCAAGGGATTTCTGTGTGTTGATTTTATATCCTGCAACTTTACTATATTCATTGATTAGCTCTAGTAATTTCCTGGTGGAGTCTTTAGGGTTTTCTATGTAGATGATCATGTCATCTGCAAACAGTGAGAGTTTTACTTCTTCTTTTCCAATTTGGGATTCCTTTTATTTCTTTTTCTGCTCTGATTGCCATGACCAAAACTTCCAGAACTATGTTGAAACACAAATTTTAAATGATACAATAGACCAGTTAGACCTAATTGATATCTATAGGACATTTCACCCCAAAACAATGAATTTCACCTTTTTCTCAAGTGCACATGGAACCTTCTCCAGGATAGATCACATCCTGGGCCATAAACTAGCCTTGGTAAATTCAAAAAAATTGAAATCATTCCAAGCATCTTTTCTGACCATAATGCAGTCAGATTAGATATCAATTATAGGAGAAAAACTATTAAAAATTCCAACATATGGAGGCTTAACAACACGCTTCTGAATACCAACGAATCACAGAAGAAATCAGAATATGCATAGAAATGAATGAAAATGAAAACACAACAACCCAAAACTTGTGGGACATTGTAAAAGCAGTGCTAAGGGGAAAGTTCATAGCAATACAGGCATACCTCAAGAAACAAGAAAAAAGTCAAATAAATAACCTAACTCTACATCTAAAGCAACGAGAAAAAGAAGAAATGGAGAACCCCAGGGTTAGTAGAAGGAAAGAAATCTTAAAAATAAGGGCAGAAATAAATGCAAAAGAAATAAAAGAGACCATAGCAAAAATCAACAAAGCCAAAAGCTGGTTCTTTGAAAGGATAAATAAAACTGACAAATCATTAGCCAGACTCATCAAGAAACAAAGAGAGAAAAATCAAATCAATAAAATTAGAAATGAAAATGGAGAGATCACAACAGACAACACAAAATACAAAGGATCATAAGAATCCAATAAAATGGACAACGTGGAAGAAATGGACAAATTCTTAGAAAAGTACAACTTTCCAAAACTGAACCAGGAAAAAATAGAAAATTTTAACAGACCCATCACAAGCACAGATATTGAAACTGTAATCAGAAATCTTGCAGCAAACAAAAGCCCAGGTCCAGACGGCTTCACAGCTGAATTCTAACAAAAATTTAGAGAAGAGCTAACACCTATCCTATTCAAACTCTTCCAGAAAATTGCAGAGGAAAGTAAACTTCCAAACTCATTCTATGAAGCCACCATCACCCTAATACCAAAACCTGAGAAAAATGCCACAAAAAAAGAAAACTACAGGCCAATATCACTGATGAACATAGATGCAAAAATCCTTAACAAAATTCTAGCAATCAGAATCCAACAACACATTAAAAAGATAATACACCATGACCAAGTGAGCTTTATCCCAGGGATGCAAGGATTCTTCAATATATGCAAATCAATCAATATAGTACACCACATTAACAAACTGAAAAATAAAAGCTATATGATTATCTCAATAGATGCAGAGAAAGCCTTTGACAAAATTCAACATCCATTTATGATTAAAAAAAAAAAAAACCTCTCCAGAAAGCAGGAATAGAAGGAACATACCTCAACATAATAAAAGCTATATATGACAAACCCACAGCAAACATTATCCTCAATGGTGAAAAATTGAAAGCATTTCCCCTAAAGTCAAGGGTGCCCACTTTCACCACTACTATTAGAAGTACATGTTTTTAAATACATGATTTGTCCCTTAAATAGAAAACTTAGAGTAACAACTATAGTATTAATATGATAGTACTTTATCAAAAATAATGAAAAGATGAAAAGGACAGATGCAACAAAGATGAATTGCAATACACTCTAAAGTAATTGTCTAATTTTTAAATTATGAATAGAACTGCAACATAATAGAATTCAACTAAATGATAATGGTATGTCTAATTCACTTTTCTGAATCTACAGTCCACAAACAAGCCATCAGGAATAACTTCTTGCACAAAACATCATGGGATGTGTGTACCGGCCTCACCAAATCCATTACTCTTGTCCAATGTCACTGCTCCTTGATTTTATGTATATATGCTTTAATGTTGCTGTCAAATTAGCTAATATCCTTTTGCCTTTATCATCATTGATTTATGTTCACTAAGTATACCAAGAAAAAGATTAGGTAATTTTAGCTCAGAGATTCCAGTTTAAACATCCAAATTGTATTTTCAATATAACTGAAAATAACAAAGCTTTTAAAAATAGTACAGATTCTAGCAAATCTTGCAGTATTTTTTTCTTAGAGGCAGGAAACATGACTCTTATTACTGACATCATTATGAAGATTTTCTAAAGTCAGTTTTCAGTACCTTTTGGTTTATTTGATTCACCACCAAGTTGGCAAAATAAGCATGCATATTTTCCTTCCTCCTCCCCCATGATAACTTATTAAAATGAAAATACTATGATACAACAGGGTATAAGCCCACAAAAGCTAAGATTATGGAGGGAGAGAGATCAGAGAAAGATTTTTAACTTTTTTAAAAAATAAATAAAGCAGTTGGAAATGAGTTTACTAATGAAATAGAAAAAAGAGAGCATATTTCTAAAATAGATTCAGTATCAGACTGCTTAGAAAGTGGGAGTCAGTTTTCCAGGCAGAACATAAGAGAATTTCCAAACATGATATACACATGGGAACAGTGGGAAACTGCGGCTGAAAGTAGCCTCATTAACTAAAGGTCTAGCTATGAATTCTTTGTACTAGTTAGCACTTAAACATGTCTCTTTCACTCCATTATGGAGAGTACATATCAAGAGATTAAGACCAGGTAGAAACATGAGAAATAATCTCCAGTGAATATTAATAAACTGCCTAGGGAATACTGGGGATACTATTGTGTATATTGGTGACTCAGGATTAAGCTATACTTACTTATTCCCCAGAGTAAACTATCAGTTTACTGATATCTGTTATCTTGCCTTCCCTGGAGGTCCAGTGGTTAAGAGTCTATGCTTCTACTGCAGGGAGTTCAGATTTGATGCTGGGTCAGGGAACTAGGATCCCAGAAACAGCACAGCCGGAAAAAAAAAAAAAAAAAGTGAAGTTAAAATATAATCATAATAGAAAAGGTCCACCAGGGAAACTCGTGAAGGAAATGGCAACCTATGCCAGTATTCTTGCTTGGAGAACCCCATGGACAGAGGAGCCCGGCAGGTGACAGTCAATGGGGTTACAAGAGTCAGTCACGACTTAGCGACAAAACCACAGGGAAAAAGAAATATAAACAAAACAGCAAATGAATACCAAACTTCTTTCTAGAAAATCAACTCATTATTTTTTTATTTTTGCTAAACAAAAGAACAACTTTATTCTGAGGTCTTAACATACAAGTTATTAAGTTAATGCATTGGTGATGGTATCCAGTTTATCATGTCTAATAAATAGCACTTATAATTAGGCATAGAGTTTTCATAGATTTTAAAAAGCAATCTCACATTTTTAAAAGGTTGTAAGTACAGTATAACAAAAATTTTGCCCTGAGTCTTTTGTAACTACATTGATGGCATGTGGTCATCCCCATATACTTTAGAATATGATTTCTACAATCATGAACATTATTCTTCATAACCATAAAACAATTATAAATTCAGGAAATTAATATCTATATATTGTATTATATTGGAAATTAACATTGATATCATGTATTACTCAAATCCCATTCACATTTTGCTAGCTCTTCCATCAGTTTTTTAATTATAGGAAGAACATTTATCATGAGATCCATCCTCTGAATTTATAAATGCACAATAGTGTATAAGTACACAATAAAGTCTTATTTCCCTGTCCTCTCCCAGGCACTGGCAACCACTCTTCCATCTTTAATTTTATGAATTCGACTTTTTTGTCTTTGTGTTTTAGGGTGAGTAACATAAGGACATTCAGTTCCTTTTCAAATAGGAGAAAGAAAAGAGAACATTTGATAATTGTGGTACCCAAGGGCAGGTGGGTTCATCTAACTTTTCTTTAAGGCCTTGAAGGCTGTTTTATCTAATTCTTCCCATAAAATTGGGTCACAGGTATTACAGTTGAGTAAACCATAGAGAGGTTTGGCCATAAGAGATACATTCAGAATCAGATTTCATCAGTAACTGACAAACCTTGGAAACCCTCCCAGTTGGCACTAAGTTTTAAGTTTTGAGAAACTTGGGACACCAGGAAGTCCATCTTGATCTAGATGTAATCCTGGTTCTGATATCAGATGCCCTCAATATCTAACCTGGGTTTGGGCAAACTGCAATTTTTCTTTGGTGAACTTATGTCTTTTTAAGGTTAAAAGTTTTAGCAGCTGGATGTTGTTTTTTTTTTTTTTCTGTGAGGAAGCTTGAGAAGGAAAGAGAAGAAGCAAATCATCCACATATCACAACAAAACAAAACCTGTGGGGAACTTAATTCATCCAGATCACCCTTCAGGATTTCTGAGAAATAATAAAGATTATCAGTAAAACCCTGGGGCATTACTATTTGGGTGAATTATTTTTCTTGCCAAGTCAAGGCAAGTCCACAGGCACGATTGAGCAACTGAACAACAAAGTCAAGGCAAAATGCATTGACTAGCTTCATCAACTGCAATGCTAAAGAAGATGCTGCATAAATAAATTACAAGAATCGACTTCTGGTAGGAATGGATGCTAAAAACATATAAGGGTTAGAAATATCACAGTATGGAGGCATAACATTGCTGTTTATTGCAGGGAGGTCCTGGACAAACATCCACCCTTGGTTTCTAAGTTTCTCACTGCTAAAATTGGAGTGTTGTGGAGCTGATATAGAGACTAATGAAGCCTGAAGACTTGTAACCTTTGGGAATTCCCTGGTGATCCAGTGGTTAAGAACCCACCTTCCAATGCAGGGGACATGGATTTTATCCCTGAGCAGAGAAGCAGGACAACTAAGCATGTATGCAACAACTAGAGAGCCTGCTCACCATAATAGGTCCAACGCAGACAAATAAGTTTTAAAATATCTTTTTCAAAGCAAAATTGTCTTTATTTGTAAATGGCATGGTTGCCCATATAAAAAAATGCAAGAATATATACAAATGATTAGACTTAGAAAGGAGTCTCCTAGTCTGTTTAGAGAAGCCTGAAAGTTTTGGTGGTTGTTTCTTTACTAAGTTGTATCTGACTCTTCCACCCCCACAAACCCCAGCCTGCCTGGCCCCTCTGTCCATGGGTCCTCCCAGGCAAGAACACTGGAGCAGATTGCCCTTTCCCTGTCCATGGGATCCTCCCTAAAATATTTTTCTAAAGACTTTTAACCTTCTATTATGAATTTTATGCCTTGAAGGACTATTTTATTTATTAAATATTGCTTCATTCTGAGAAAATGCTTTAAGAGTCTATATGAATTTTGATGGGGGATATGCTGTGACTTTTGCCAACAATAGTCAGAGATCTTGCTCATTGTGGGGCCCTATGTGGGAAACCTTAAAAAGAAAAAAAAGGGGGGTGGCTAGCTTTTGTGGTTGGAAACTAAGATGGCATCCGTTGGAAGAGATAGAGGCGTGGTCTATGTTAAAGTTTTTGATTGGCTAGCTTGACTTCCGTACACGCGGACAGTGCGTGATCACCATAGACTCCTGTTACAATGAAGCACATGACAACTTGACCTTTAACCTGATTGGTGCAACTATGTGCATATTATAATTTGACCTTTAACGTGATTGGTGCAACTATGGCATATTATAATTTGACCTTTAACGTGATTGGTGCAACAATGGGAGGTCCCTCACAGAACCCCCTTGCTTGCCTATATAAACCAAGAGTTTGTGGCAATAAAGCGGAAATGCTCAGATGGAACCCCTGTCGTGTCTGATTGTCTCTCGCTCCCTGAGGGGCTGGGTTGGCAGCCAGCAGGTTCATCTCTCCTCGGGACCCCTTGGCTTTGCTGAGGGAAGTTCCACTGGCTCTCTCTTTCTGCGGAGCGCCCCCCGCAGCTCATAAGAGAAGTGATAGCTAATTCAATAAGGACAAATGATCAGCATTTCCAGAACCTAGTACTCTCAGAGAAGGAACAAATAAAAGATGTGAAAGGATCATTTAAATCCCCTAGTTGGTTACTTTTATGACTACTTTCAAGTTTCTCGAATTACTTCCCTCTTTGGGGAAAAAGAAATTCCAGCATTATACTTCTCTTAGAAATCTCAGCCTAATAAATGGATAGGGGCAAAGGATCTAAGGAGAAAAGAGGATGTATCTTTCAACCAGCCTAAAAAAAAGGAAATGAGTTCAGAGACAGGAACTTCTTCAAGCTCATTAGAGATCTCCATTATCTGAAATTTTAGCTTTGGGGACTGCTTTATAACAGCAAAGTTAGGCACCACAAGTGTGGTTCCAGTATCAATTAGGAATGGAAAAATTTCATCCCCATTCTGGAGAAATGTTTTTCCATGTCAATTAAGAAGGAGAATTAGGGAGAGTTCCAAGGGAGAGTTCCTTGGATCCCCATCAATGAGAATTGAGAGGACTTTGGAGAGGCTAGTTAGAAGGCTAAAATGCTTACTTGTAACAATCTCTTTTCCAGTACCTTGGATCTTTGCAAAAATTTCAGAAAATCGAAGGGTTTGGGTTCATTTAAGAGCCTCATTTCAGGAGAGTTGAAAATCAAGAATTTGGCAGTCTTCCTTTCAGGTGACTTGACTAGTAGAGAGCTGGTTTGGTAAATCTGGAGTGGACATAGTTTAGCATTCTATCCTGGCCTCTTTATTAGAAGGGAAAGATGCTGTTTCAGTCCATGAATAAACAGAGAGTTAAAAGCTATCCAGGTTGGATCAACACCTGAAGGAAGACCAAAATTTTCTTTAAAAAAAATCTGAAGTCAGTTGTAATAATCATGAACTGATTCATCAGATTTCTCTGTGCAAGGCTGAATTTTGTTCCAATCAAGTTTTGGAACAGCCTTAGGACTTGCTCTTTGAAGTTACCTCATAATATTTTAATAGGTCAGCATAATGTTCTCCCAGTTGTAAATCTAGAGACCTTTTAGGATTTTCCCAATTAGCAGCTTTCATCAAACACTGGACCTGGCCTTCAAGAACTAGCTGGTATAAGTTAGAGAAACCAGGTTGATGAATTTGAATGACTCTAGCAAATTCCTCACCAAATCTGTGAGGATCTTTGGTTATTTTGGAAAAGTCTTTGACCATGCCTTGCATTTAAAGTTTACTCCAGGGAGTACAGGTTAAGGGTTTAACCTCTAGATCCTCAGAAGGTTTAATTTCAAAGGGACAGATTCTGATAAGTTCAGAAGAAAAGGGAATGGAGAGAGTTTCAGAGAAAGAGGGAATTTTGGTGAAAGAATTAGCATGAGACAAAGAAGCCAAGATCGCCTTCAGGAGTATTTTTATCTATGATTCTTTCCTTACCTTTGTTAATTTAAATTCTTTATTTATCTTTATTTCTTTGAAGAAGGCAATTTTAGACTTCTGAGAACCATTTGGAAGCCTCCAAATGCCAATTGAAATAACCATTCCACCATTTTTAGAAGGTTCTGAGCTATTGTAGTCCAATTTGATTGTAAGGGAATTAAGTTTGGAGCTTTCAACAGTTCCTCATTTTGGTCATTAATATTCTTTGTTGCCTTCAGTTCAGTTCAGTTCAGTCACTCAGTCGTGTCTGACTCTTTGCGACCTCATGAATCGCAGCACGCCAGGCCTCCCTGTCCATCACCAACTCCTGGAGTTCACTCAAACTCACATCCATTGACTCAGTGATGCCATCCAGCCATCTCATCCTCTGTCGTCCCCTTCTTCTCCTGCCCCCAATCCCTCCCAGCATCAGAGTCTTTTCCAATGAGTCAACTCTTCACATGAGGTGGCCAAAGTACTGGAGTTTCAGCTTTAGCATCAGTCCTTCCAAAGAACACCCAGGACTGATCTTCTTTAGAATGGACTGGTTGGATCTTCTTGCAGTCCAAGGGACTCTCAAGAGTCTTCTCCCACACCACAGTTCAAAAACATCAATTCTTTGGTGCTCAGCTTTCTTCACAGTCCAACTCTCAGTTCCATACATGACCACTGGAAAAACCATAGCCTTGACTAGGTGGCCCTTTGTTGGCAAAGTAATGTCTCTGCTTTTGAATATGCTATCTAGGTTGGTCATAACTTTCCTTCCAAGGAGTTAGTGTCTTTTAATTTCATGGCTGCAGTCACCATCTGCAGTGATTTTGGAGCCCCAAAAATAAAGTCGGACACTTAGGTCAGGTCAATTCATTTGGTTAAAAGTACACAGGAATAAGGACCTGAGTCCTTAAACATAAAATTGACTGGAGTCTCTGATGCAGGGTTTACATGCTTGCTAACTTGCTTCAGTCATGTCCAGCTCTTTGCAACCCTGTGGACTGCAACCCACCAGTCTCCTCTGTCCATGGGATTCTCCAGGCAAGAATACTGGAATGGGTTGACATGACCTCCTTCAGGGGATCTTCCCAACCCAGAGATCGAACCCATGTCTCTTATGTCTAACCTGCATTGGCAGGTGGGTCCTTCATCACCAGCAGCAGCACCCTCAAAATGCTTAGATAACCAAGATCCCATTTCCTAAGAGTGCTTTCTCCATAATAAAGAGCAAATTTCAAACGGTTTGAGCAGCTTACAACATAAACTGCTGAATTCAAACAGCTTGCAAAAGAATTCTGTCCAGTCCTACAATACTAAGAAGACAGCCTCCTTTCTGAGAAGCTAGGCTAATTTTTTTTTCCCCCAGTCTCCAGAGGGCAGCCCTTCCAAAGGAATAGACAAAAAAAACTGAAAAGTTTGGCACTGTTTCCAAGAAACAAACCTTATTTCTAAAAGAATGAGTTGAAAGTTAGCCAATTTCAGGAGAAGAAACCCCTGTTCTGAGGGGAATGGGCCAAAAGTTAGCTGATTTCAGTGGAATATTCTGATATTAAAATCAGATTAAGCTGCCAAGTGACTACGTGCACATAGAACAAGATCTTAAACAGAAACACAAACTTTTAAATAGATCCCAAATAAAGCCTGAAAGTGCAAGTGTTAGTCACTCAGTGTTCATCTCTGAGACCCCATGGACTGTACCTTGCCAGGATCCTCTGTCCATGGAATTCTCTAGGCAAGAATACTGGAGTGGGTTGCCATTCCCTTCTCTAGGGGATCTTCTTGACCCAACAATCAAACCCAGGCCTCCTGCACTGCAGGTTGATTACCATCTAAGTAAGTAAGTGTTAGTTGCTCAGTCGTGCCTGACTCTTTGCGACCCCATGGACTGCAGCCCACCAGGCTTCTCTGTCCATGAGATTTTCCAGGCAAGGATACTAGAGTGGGTTGTCATTTCCTTTTCCAGGGGATCTTCCCAACCCAGGGATCGAAACCAGGTCTCCTGTACCACAGGCATATTCTTTACTGACTGAGCTACAAGGGAAGCCCTAGCCACCAAATAAAACCTGGAGAGCTTTAAATGCAAAAAAAAGAGTGTGAGCTTGCATCCAGGAAAGAGAGGTAGCTTAGAAAAGCAGTGAGCAACCATGGGCTCAATTGTGGGTACCATACCTGTTTGCTCTGGTCACTCCTGGAGCCCTCAAGATTCCTTTCTGGTGCCGCCATGGGCCAACAAAATGCTGATCTTAAATAAAAAGCCAGATCATTCTTCAGCAAAGATTGCAGTTTATTTGGAATTAACAGAGAAACGCAATCTATTTGGCTTCTGCAACCAGGGTAAGCCACTTGCAAATCCAGTCACAACAATGAGAGCAGAATGCTTTATAGAGAGGAAAATAAGTTGGGGAGGGCTCTAAGCAAATAAGGAGCCATGGCTTTCATTAGTTGAGTTCTTTTCAGGAAAAAAGTGTAGTCCTTTTTCCTGTTGGGCTATGCAATTGTCAGAGGATGTGAGAAGTCCTGTTTCCAGTTTCAACTCTAGTTGAGGTTTCCATTGATTAATTTTTTTACATTGCTGTAATATAAATATGTAAGCATAACCAATACTTTCAACAATAAAAGTGATATTTTAATAATATTCATTAAAAATGGATCTGTTTGATTAAGCAATTAATAACTTGATTTGCCATTTAAACTTTTAATGATGTTATTAAACCAGAATCTATATGCATATGTGTGCATACATACATACATGTATACATATAATACCATTTCACATATAGTGAATTTAAAATAGTTAAAAGATGGTAAATCCAAATGGCTCAGTATTTGAGAATAAGAGGTTCTGAGAGAACATACTAGTTAAGATAAAATCTCTGAACTAATTATGTCATAAAAATGTTAGTAACTGAGGGAAACAAAGTGGCTTAGAATTATAAGATAAAACAAGTGTCTGGGAGCCTGAAATTTAAAAGATTCATGTACATTTGTGTGTGTGAGAAAGACAGACAGACATAGAGACAGGGAAAGAGAAGGTCACAAAATAAAGTTAAGGAAGTCATACTAATACCATACTTTTCATCAGTAAAACTAGTTGCTGAAAGATGATAGGAAAGAATCATTATGGAATTGGAAGACAGTATATTTTTAAATTCTGCTACATCAGTCAAATATTCTCTTAAGTAATACAGTTACATGTATAATTTAATGACTTTTATAGATAAAATGATTCAAAAAAGATGGTCATCATTCATCCTTGTTGAGAAAATTAAATGTAATTACAGTCCAACATTATTAACATTCACAGTAAAAGAGGGAAAGTTTAGGATTTTAAAAAGTTGGAAATGAACAAGAACACTATCTTACTTAAAAAGCTATTATTTCAAGTTAGATAGTGAGACAGTAAGATCTGAAAAAAAAATATCTACAGGAAGAAAAGAAAAACTTCACAAAAGAAAGATGAAATGCATGGACTTTCAACACTTCAATAAAAACACACTTAATCGCTCAATAAAAATAATTAGTGTATCCAAAGGAAAGGTATTTGTAAACTAGAATCATGATACAAGTACAAAACTGAAACATGATATTGTTTTCAGAGTTGGTGCACAAAAAAGCATAAGTAATTTGACCTCTGTACTAGACACTGATCACACAAATTTCTTTTGTTCCATTTGCTGCTGAGTCAGTGATACTTGTGGGCTGAGCAAATCCACAGGTACATAACCTGACAGCTTCTTTCCTCAGAATGAAACCGGCACCTCATATCTCCTCCCCAGAGGTTGCCTGTTACCGCATCACAGACAACTCCTTATTTGTGTTTGTGTATCTTACAACTGTTGGGGCCTTAATATCCCCTAAGCCTCACCTTTGACTCTGTGAGTTGGCAGCTGGTGGAGGGATTTTCCCTGTTTTGCCTCAAGTGAAGGTGCTGAACTGCAGTTTAAATAGCCCCTCTGAGGAAAGAGTAAGGGCATTTACAACTCAGGAGCAATTCCCAACTCCTAAACGCCTTTCCTTATGGGTCTCTACACCCTTTCCCGCGTCATTCTTTTTAGCCCTGATCCTTGCAGTTATATTCCCCACTTAAAATAATTTAAAAATATGCCCTCTGTTTATGCTCAGTTATTCTGGGAAACAGCTAAAAGAATGATTAATTTAGGATTTTTAAAATAGGAATTGAAATCATAGGAACATAGAGAAATAAAAAAGAATGATCACAAGTAAACACTACTTGCTAAGTCACTTCTCTTGTGTCCGACCCTGTGTGACTCTGTGAACTATAGCCTGCCAGGCTCCTCTGTCCATGGGATTCTCCAGGCAAGAATACTGGAGTGGGTTGTCATACCCTCCTGCAGGGGATCTTCCCAACCCAGGGATCGAACCTTCATCTCTTATATCTCCTGCATTAGCAGACAGATTCTTTACCACTAGTGCCCGCAATAATCCAAATAAAAGTTATTGTGTTTAAGGTAGTAGAAATAAAAGATTATTGTGCAAACTGGAAGCCCAAACTGATATTAACTCTTTTATTAGTCTGTAGAATATTTTTTTTTTTGTAGAATATTTTTTTGAAATATTCATTTGGATATAAAAGTCTCAGCATTGGTCATTGGTCACACACTAGGCAATCCATCATTATTTCCAGTGTTGTTAAATGAGTGTCCATTTATATTTTGTCCACTACTATATGTTTGTTTTCTATTTTATTAATTTTTAGATCTCTCTCTTTTTTTTTTAGTTCATTCCTTCTATTTTCTTTGGTTTTACTCTGTATTTGTTATATTTTGGTTGTTTGGAGTTTTTTGCCCCTTGAGATGGTTATTTATCTTCTTTTCTGTTTTGTTTTTTGTTTTCTTTGTTAGGACTTTAATTTTCTAGAGAAGTTTTAGGTTCACACCAATATTGAGAGGAAGGGATATTTCCCATATAACCACTACATTTGTTTTTGTCATTGACCTCAACCGTTTAAATATCTGGTTTTATAGCTCTGTGGCAATATGATTAAACAAAGTTGCTGAACAGAGAGTGAATGTGGTTTATCATGTTAATTTAAAAGCAAACATACAGTTGAGATATGGGTAAGTGGGTAAGAATAAAGGACAGTTGAATAAGTTCATAGAAGTATGAGGGTTACCCATGCTGAGAAATCTATAAATAATATTTTAAATAAATGGATCAACAAATGGAAACTTACAGATATTATTAAAACTTACAAAGGTAGCAAAAAAAGTGTTTACTAATAATAAAACTCAAACATTTTTAACACAGGAAAGCTGACTTAGTACTATTTTGAGGATTTGAAATTTTAATTTTCAGAATGGGGTGTTGATATACAATGTCTAATCAGTGATTTTCCATAGGGGTTATTTTGTTCCCAACAGGATACTGGGCAATGTCTTGAGCCATTTTTGATTGTCATTACTTGGGGTTATGGGGTGTGGAGAGGGTGTGTGTATGCGTGCGGGGAAGAACCTGCTTCAGGCAATGAGTGGAGAGAGATCAGAAATGTCAGATGCTCCTAGACATCCTATACTGCTGCTACTGCTAAGTCGTTTCAGTCGTGTCCGACTCTGTGCGACCCCATAGACGGCAGCCCACCAGGCTCCCCCGTCCCTGGGATTCTCCAGGCAAGAACACTGGAGCAGGTTGCTATTTCCTTCTCCAATGCATGAAAGTGAAAAGTGAAAAGTGAAAGGGAAGTGGCTTAGTCGTGTCTGACTCTTAGCGGCCCCATGGACTGCAGCCTATCAGGCTCCTCCGTCCATGGGATTTTCCAGGCAAGGGTACTTGAGTGGGATGCCATTGCCTTCTCCCTATAGAGCTCTGTAATATCTCCTGCAGTGAAGAATTCCCTGATAGCTCAACCGGTAAAGAATCTGCCTGCAATGCAGTTGACCCTGGTTTACTTCCTGGATCGGGAAGTTCCCCTGGAGAAGGGATAGTTTACCCACTTCAGTATTCTTGAGCTCCTATGATGGCTCATAAATAAAGAATCTGCCTGCAGTGCAGGAGACCTGGGTTTGATCCCTGGGTTGGGAAGACCCCCTGGAGGAGGACATGGCAACCCACTTCAGTTTTCTTGCGTGAAGAATCCCCGTGGACAGAGGAGCCTGGCAGGCTACAGTCTATGGGCTCACACAAAGTCAGACACACTGAACAACAAAGCACAATAAAGAATTACCCATGCAAAATGTCAATATTGCTGAGGTAATGCAAATTTGGTCTAAAGTTAGTATATCAAGAAACTTTTATTAAGCAATTTAGAGTTATGGAGTTTACCACAAGACACCCAAAACAGAAACAATTCAGTTTCTGCTTTTAATGAGTGGAATGGCTGGCTGTGGGAGTGATAGGGTAGGAAATTGTTGCTTTTCATCTTAACTCATCTATAACATGTATTTTTTTAAATTATGTAGTTCAGTCATTTAAAAATATTAATAGCAATGATGACTTTTAATTGTCAGCTACCAGATTTTTTGGAATAATTTTGTGGATTTTAGTCCAAATTATTATCAAAAATTGTAATAAACAGATGGTGATTTTTGAACATGTTGAAAGTTTAGTATTAAGAAAACAATGTAAGTTGGCAAATATGTAACATTGACTATTATTATATACATGGATTTTATAAACAAGCATTAGTATAAAAAAAGCAGAGTTAACTAATGAGAATTGTTATATTTAAAATAACAGAAACGACTTATTCCAACCAAGTTGGAACAAGTTAGAGCAATGGAGTTCCAAGAGTTTTGGACTAAGAACAAGAAAATCAAACAGGAGATTATTTCAAGAACAGTTATTTTTTAGTTTTGCAAAATGTCCACATCCAATTTTAAAAACTGTGGTTATGTGATTACTTATTACACTGGCTGCATTAAATGTAAAAGCTTATGTTAGGGTTTCCAGCAACTGAATGCATTAGTGAATTACAATCTCTATGGATGCTTCCATAGTTTAGACATCTTGTAATATGAAAATACAAATTTTAAAAAATGAAAGGAAAGACATTGTTGATTTATAAATTATGTCATAGGGTAGTCATTTGTGTTTAACATAAGCTTCCTTGACTAATAAATTGGCATAATACTTTTTAAAATATTTACTTTTTGAACCCTGCAAAATTAATATTTGAGTATCTCTGTTACATATATAAAAATTCTAATAAATAAAACTTTATTTAAGATGTTTCTTATATAACCACAATGAATTTATATAAGATTTTAAATTTATACCTATGAACTTGGATGATTTTACAGTATCAAAATAGAATGTATATGGATATAAGCATGAGGAAACATTTATAAATCATATTCAAATTGATTATAAAACATTTTATACAATACGTTCATTAAAAAAGCTATCTCTGAACTACAATTATAATTAAGGCACTATTCATGACAAAAAAGTAACATATAAATCATCGATCTTGTTGTTGTTGAAGATGATTCCAAAAAGTGATTGTGGAATGAGGAAGTGAAATATATAGAGAGAATAATAAGGAAAGCAAAGTAAAAGAATATTCATTTTATATTCAGTTCAGTTCAGTCACTCAGTTGTGTCTGGCTCTTTGCAACTCCATGGACGGCAGCACACCAGGCTTCCCTGTCTATCATCAACTCCTGGAGTTTACCCAAACTCATGTACATCAAGTCAGTGATGCCATCCAACCATCTCATCCTCTGTTGTCCCCTTCTCTTCGTGCCTTCAGCCTTACCCAGCATCGGGGTCTTTTCAAATGAGTCAGTTCTTCACATCAAGTGGCCAAAATATTGGAGTTTCAGCTTCAGCAGCAGTCTTTCCAATGAATACTCAAGATTGATCTCCTTTAGGATGGACTGGTTGGATTTCTTTGCTGTCCAGGGGACTCTCAAGAGTCTTCTCCAACACCACAGTTCAAAAGCATCAGCTCTTTGGTGCTTTCTTTATACTCTAACTCTCACATCCATACATAACTACTGGAAAAACCGTAGCCTTGACTAGATGGACCTTTGTTGGCAAAGTAATGTCTCTGCTTTTTAATATGCTGTCTAGGTTGATCATAACTTTCCTCCCAAGGAGTAAGCATCTTTTAATTTCATGGCTCAGTCACCATCTGCAGTGATTTTGGAGGCCCCCAAAATAAAGTCAGCCACTGTTTCCACTGTTTCTCCATCTATTTGCCTTGAAGTGATGGGACCATTTTATATTACTTATTTTTAACTTCCTCATGTTCCTGAAAACATGAGCTAATTTACTAAATACATAAAATGTTCCTTAAAATATTTGCATTCCCCACAAATTTGCTAAAAGCTTAGATAAATAGAACCAGATTTGAGAAACAAACTCTAGTCTCCTCTACCCAACATTCCTTCTTGGGAATTTCAGGGGTTTCTAAATCTCAAGATGGTTAATGGAAATAACATCTATTTTACTCCTCATGCTTATATAGAAGGTAGGAAATCACAAATTGACTCCAATAAGGAAAATAAATTTATGAGAATAAGTTATCTGATTTATTAATATAGGAGAAATAGTAAGATTGCCATGCTGAGTGAACCTGTGTGTCCTCCTATTTTTGACACTACTTGATTGCAGCCATGAAATTAAGATGTTTCACTCCTTGGAAGGAAAGTTATGACCAACTTAGATAGAATATTCAAAAGCAGAGACATTACTTTGCCAACAAAGTCCGTCTAGTCAAGGCTATGATTTTTCCAGTGGTCATGTATGGATATAAAAGTTGGGCTGTGCTGAGTGCCAAAGAATTGATGCTTTTGAACTGTGATGTTGAAGAAGACTCTTGAGAGTCCCTTGGACTGCAAGGGGATCCAACCAGTCCATTCTAAAGGAGATCAGCCCTGGGTGTTCTTTGGAAGGACTGATGCTAAAGCTGAAACTCCAGTACTTTGGTCACCTCATGCAAAGAGTTGACTCACTGGAAAAGACTCTGATGCTGGGAGGGATTGGGGGCAGGAGGAGAAGAGGACGACCAAGGATGAGATGGCTGGATGGCATCACCGACTCAATGGACATGAGTTTGAGTGAACTCCAGGAGTTGGTGATGGACAGGGAGGCCTGGCGTGCTGCAATTCATGGGTTTGCAAAGAGTTGGACATGATTGAGCGACTGAACTGAGTACTGAAAGGTAAATTCTCGTCTTCTCTTCATTATTTTGCATATTTTCTAGAGCAGATTCTGCCTTGAGAATGCAAGCTCTTTGGGTCATTGAATTTAGTTGAAGTGATGACAGTGAAAAGAATCTCTTTGAAGTCATGTATTAAGCCATATTCTCAAGAAAGCATGTCATTAATAAATCAGGTATTTGTATCTTGATTTATTAATGGAAAGAGGGCAAAGGGATATTCATTATTGAAGCCATCACATCCTAAAGTCCAAAATCAATCATATTTACTTATACAGTAATTCAAAGAAATATTATATCTCCATAATTAAGTACATGTTACAATTTACATATTTTTCTGTGGACAGAAATACACAGTAGTAGAAACTTATCAGTATTTGGGGACAAAAAAAGATACCCAGATTTTGCAGTTAGGTTGTCTTACATAATAAATCACCTCAAGATTTAGTTGTCCACAACAACAACAAAAATCTTATTTCTTATAATTAATTGGTATTGCCAGGGAATTCTTTTTTGTCTGAGCCAGGCTGGGTAGGTTTCGATGGTCTGAAATGACATCCTTGACATATATCGAGACTCAGCTGAGATGGCTGAGGTTATTTCTAGGACTTGGAAATGGTCAATTCCACTCTATAACTGCATTCCCATCCCCGAGATAGCTCAAATTTATTCAGTTGTTGGCAGTAGGAAGGGGCAAATCCCAATGTACAAACATACTTTCAGTTTCTGCTTATATTAAAATTGCTACTGATTCACCAGTTTGAACAAGCCATTGACAAAAACCATAATTAATGTGGAAGAGCTTTAACCCAATTTATGAGTACAGGAAGGAGGGTGGTCACAGCAATTTGTCAAATGATCTACAACATCAGCAAAAGAAGAAATGTGTTTCTGTTCATATATACCAGAATGCTGGCTATTTTTATATTTATTTCAGTTCACAGTTCACTTCAGTCACAGTCATGTCCAACTCTTTGCGAGCCCATGAACCACAGTCTGTCCATCACCAACTCCCATAGTTCACCCAAGCCCATGTCCATTGAATCAGTGATGCCATCCTACCATCTCATCCTCTATCATTCCCTTCTCTTCTTGCCCCCAATCTTTCCCAGCATCAGGATCTTTTCAAATGAGTCAGCTCTTCACATCAGGTGGCCAAATTATTGGAGTTTCAGCTTCAGCACCAATCCTTTCAATGTATATTCAGGACTGATCTCCTTTAGGATGGACTGGTTGGAACTCCTTGCTGTCCAAAGGACTCTCAAGAGTCTTTTCCAACACCACAGTTCAAACCATCTATTCTTCAGTGCCCAGTTTTCTTTATAGTCCAACTCCCAGATTCATACATGACCACTGGAAAAACCATAGCCTTGACTAGATGGCCCTTTGTTGTCAAAGGAATATCTCTGCTTTTCAATATGCTGTCTAGCTTGGTCATAACTTTCCTTCTAAGGAGTAAGTGTCTTTTTATTTCATGGCTGCAATCACCATCTGCAGTAATTTTGGAGCACAGAAAAATAAAGTCAGCCACTGCTTCACTGTTTCCCCATCTATTTCCCATGGAGTGATGGGACCAGATGCTATGATCTTCATTTTCTGAATGTTGAGCTTTAAGCCAACTTTTTCACTCTCCTCTTTCACCTTCATCAAGAGGCTCTTTAGTTCTTCTTGACTTTCTGCCATAAGGGTGGTGTCATCTGCCTATCTGAGATTATTGATATTTCTCCCAGCAATCTTGATTCCAGCTTGCGTTTCTTCCAGCCCAGTATTTCTCATGATGTACTCTGCAAAAAGTTAAATAAGCAGGGTGACAATATACAGCCTTGATGTACTCCCTTTCCTATTTGGAACCAGTCTGTTGTTCCATGCCCAGTTCTAACTGTTGCTTCCTGACCCACATACAGGTTTCTCAAGAGGCAGGTCAGGTGGTCTGGTATTCCCATCTCTTTCAGAATTTTCCACAGTTTATTGTGATCCACATAGTCAAAGGCTTTGGCATAGCTAATAAAGCAGAAATAGATGTCAGATAAAAATATTCTACAAAAGCAATTTTGAGAAGTCTTCCAAAATGAAGCTCTTTCAATAGTGAATGGGCTCTACTTTCCAGTGTATTTCTTACTTGTACACACTAAATGAAGACAGCTTAGACAAACATTCCAAATACATATGCGATGCTCAGAAACAAGCTTCTACTTTTGGTCAAAACTTAATAAGAAAGAGGGGCTTCCCTGGTAGCTCAGACTAAGAAAGATGCCTACAATGTTGGAGACCCAGGTTTGATCCTGGGTTGGGAAGTTTCCTTGGAGAAGGGAATGGCTATCTATTCCAATTTTCTTGCCTGGAGAATTCCATGGACAGAGAGCCTGGTGGGCTATAGTCCATGGAGTTGCAAAGACTTGGACACAACTCAGTGACTAACACTCTAGTAAGAAAGATTGTTGAGAAAACCAATACTAAGAATTTACCTATCATTTTAAATAAGCAGATGTTTGAGGAATAATATGAAGTAAAATTTTAGAAAAATAAGTAATCAATAAATCAATAAGAGTTTCCCTGGTGGCTCAGAGGTAAAGAATCCATCTGCAATGCAGGAGACATCGGTTTGATTCCTGGTCAAGAAGCTCCCTTGGAGAAGGAAATGGCAACCAATTCCAGTATTCTTGCCCAGGAAATCCCAAGGACAGAGGAACATGGTGGGCTACAGCCCATGAGGTTACAAAAGAGTAAGACACATCTTAGGGAGTGAACTATGATAAAACAACCAATAAACAGGCAAAGGTTATACAAGCATACTGGTGTTCTGAAGGTAATATTAGACAAATAGCACAACTAAATAATGCTTATTGGTATATTAAAATTAACTCAAGATAGCATTAAAGTTACAAACATTTCAGTGTGCGGTGAAGTGGACAATCACATATTCTTAAAAATGTTCAAGTACAAAGTTTAAATTTTAAACAAATTCAACTGCCAAGCAAAACAAGACTGATTCTTGGATTTAGCTTGAAAGTTTATTTCTCTGGCTTCTGCTTTATAAATATTTATTTTATAATTAAATAATAATATAGAATATTGGCAATATATGAATTATAAATCACACACATATGCCTCTTTTTCAAATATCTGAATAATTTAAAGGATTCACAAGACTACAAATTTTACTCACATAAGATTTTATTTTTAGTGCAGAGAAAGTATATGGTACAGCAGGAAAACAAAGTCACAGATGAGAATCAGGAGCTTGAAACACGTTGCACAAAATATGGTCAAATTTGTATTGTAATACAAGATACATACAAGCAATCTTGTTTTTTGTAGAACTTGAGCAAAGTTTCTAGTGAAATTTTTATGTCCCACTGGTCACACAGGCAAATTAGAATGTACATCTGGGGGCAATCACCATGTAAACATCCCTTAACAGTAAAACCACCTGCCACAAGGTCTTTCCAGAGTTTTAAGTATTGCATAGAGTACTATAGATTATTAATATTCTGCATTGTCCTTCAGTTTTCTGAATTGGTACCATTCTTCAAGTGCTCCTAAAGATCAGCATATATCTGCCCCTGTCCAGATGTATGATGACTGTACTTTACACTATATATATTGGCAACTATACATAGTGACACACTGGAAAAGACCCTAACGCTAAGAAAGATTGAAGGCAGGAGGAGAAGGGGATGACAGAGGATGAGAAGGTTGGATGGCATCACCCACTCATTGGACCTGAGTTTGAGCAAGCTCCAGGTACTGGTGATGGACAGGGAAGCCTGGCATGCTGCAGGCCACTGGGGTCACAAAGAGTCAGATACAACTGGGCAACTGAACAGACTGACTGATAAATCAGTGAATATTATTTTTAATAACTTTACAAGATAGAATTTTACCTTTGCCAATGTGCAGAAAGTGTATCTGAATTGTTGAAAATAGTGTATTATTTTTTGCAGATTTATGAGTAAGAAAGATAACTCCAGCATGACTTGGAAATACAAAATATAAAAATTATTAGAAATCTCAATATCTATCAAGCAGAGCATTAAACAAAATTAATTTTAGTACAGTGTAGACATGACAAATGATGCGTGCTAACAGAAATTGAAAGAGAGACAGAAAAAGAAATCCAAGTAATTCAATGAATTAAACATAAAGATGTACGTTTATATGTATTCAGTGATATCCAGATAAAATAATTTTGTCCCTATGTATATATTACTTCCTTGGTGGCTCAGGCAGTAAAGAATCTGCCTGTAATGCAGGAGACCCTGGGTTGTGATCCCCTGGAGAAGCCAACAGCTACCCACTCCAGTATTTTTGCCTGGAAAATTCCATGGACAGAGGAATCTGGCAGGCTACAGTCCGTGGTGTTTGTCTGACAGAGAGTCAGATATGGACACAACTGAGCAACTAACACTTTCACTTTCACTTTTTATGTATATTTTATGCATATATGATTTCATGCATTGCATGTTCATATGCACATCATTTTAAAATGGTTTGAAAGAGTACATAACAAAATTTTTCTGTGATCACATTTAAAGAAAAGAGTATTTTGAGGTGACTAGGTGAATGGAATTTCTTATTTTGTATACTTTTCATTCTGTAACAAATCTGCATAATCTTACAGTGTATATTTTGTATTGCTTGTTTTCAATCCTTTTGATATGTTAAATGTCAAATTAGTTATAAATGATTGTAATTGTTAAAATTGTTGAACATAGTCAAGTGTTGTTTTATAGATTTGGCCCAAATATGTGAGCAAGAAATATCAATAAATGGATTTTTCAGGTACAATGAAAAGTAAGGAAAATCAAAAACTGGCTTTGCTTTATCTACAATTTTTTATTATTTGAATTTTAAATGACAAGAGTGAAGCGTTGTTATACATTTACAGTAATTGTGGACTAAACTACAGGATTGATTTTGCAAGTAAAAATAGATAGCTTTAGGAGGAACAATATGAGAGACAGTGTGCTGAAATTAAGCAAAGAAAATTGGAGAGTGGTGTATTCTGTTTTGCAGATAATCTGTTTTTACACAAAATTTTGTTTTTTAAAAATTATCCTACTAATTTGACCAATTGGCCACTTATATTCAGCTTTCCTAAAACTATTCTATTGCTGTTTAGTTGCTAAGTCATGTCCGACTCTCCATGTCCCCATGGAATGCAGCACACCAGGCTCCCCTGTCCTTCACTATCTACTGGAGTTTGCTCAAACTCATGTCCATTAAATCAGTGATCCCATCCAACCATCTCATCCACTATTGCTCCCTTCTTCTCCTGCCTTCAATCCTTCCCAGAATCAGGGTCTTATCCATTGAGTTGGTTGTTCACATCAGGTGACCAATATATTGGAGCTTCAATTTCAGCATCAGTTCTTCCAGTGAGTATTCAGGGAATTTCTGTATTAAATTACCCATTCAATTACTATATTTTAAGGAAAAATTTTAAGTGACTAACATCAATAAATAACTGATAAATTTTCAAAGTTTTTCAGATCTCTGTAGGAAAGATTAATATAGTTTCCAGTAATATATTAATAGTGAACATAATTTATTTAAATTTTAATTTATTATAAATATATGTGTAGGAGTTTTGTACTTTATTATGTTCAGCTGTTTTACAGTCCTGTGAGGTGAGTGCTGTTATAGTCATTTTTTTCATGAAGACCAAAATTTTAAGGAAATTAAATAACTTACTTTAAAACACACAGCTTTGTGTGTTGAAGTCAGTTCTATCTACTATACTTGAAGTCAGTTCTATCTACTTCCTGGTCCTAAATTCTTGGGTATTAGAAGAAAAGATAGATATAATATTTTTGAAATATTGAGAAAAAACTAAATATGGAAACACCATTCAAGGACAGTTGCTAATTATTTAAAAATCTATTCAATATTAATGGATATGTGTAACTGATTAAGAGAGCAAGCTGTGCTATGTCACTGAATATTTCCATCATTTCCTATATATTCCAAGTTAATTCATATATTTAGATATGGGCAATATGAATAATTTTATCTTTGAGTAAAGAAAATATTTCATTATTATAACCAGATGCTATAAATATATCTGAGTAATATGTTGTTGAAAACTGGACTTTATAATAATGAATACTTTTATTTCACCATGATTTCTTCAGTTTTTTAGCTTAATTAGGAATTGAATTAGGCATACCTAAACCAATCTTGGAGTTTCCCAAGTGGTGCTAGTGGAAGAGAATGCGTCTATCATTGCAGGAGACATAAGATATGTGGGTTCAATCACTGGGTTGGTAAGATGCCCTGGAGGAGGGCATGGCAACCACTCCATATTCTTGCCTAGAGAATTGCACAGAGGAAGGAACCTTGTGGGCTACAGTCCAGGAGGTCACAAAGAGATGGACACAACTGAGGAGACTTAGATCTTACATTTTCTCCAATAGAAATATCAATAATGTTTCTAAAACTTTATTTTCATTTTTCTAATGATTTTCTTTACAGAATTAAATAATCAGAAGGTTTTTCATGTAGTAAAGCATAACATATATATCTAAGAGACTAGATAGGGAGAATTTTAGAATCACCCAATTATATAATTTCTTTGGCATTGCCTTTCTCTGAGGTTGGAATGAAAACCCAATGGAAAGTTTGAAGGTAGGGGGATACAGAGGAGGCATGTTGTGACAGAGGATGAGATAGTTGGATGGCATCACCAACCCAATGGACATGAGTTTGAGCAAACTCAGGGAGGCAGTGAAAGACAGGCAAGCCTAGCTACTTAGGGACTGAAATTATATACCCTAATATCACCAATAAATCTGTGATGAATACCATGCAGAGGTGTTGGTATGAATATAAGAATTCATTTTCTTAGGGTAAATATCTAAGAGTGCAATGGCTAGGTGAATTTGTGGTTACATGATTAGTTTCTTAAGCAACTGCCAAACTGCCTTAGAGTGGCTATGATACCGTACATTCCCACCAATAATACTTAGGTGATTTAATTTTCCCACATCCTGCATTTGGTGTTATCATTATTTTTTACAGCCATTCTAATCAGTATGTAGTGATATCTCAGTGCAGTTTAAATTTGTGTTTCCCTAGTGAGCAACTTTGTTGAATGTTTTTCTCCCTTTTTTTTTTGCTATCTATATATCATTTTATGTGAAACAATTCTTCATGTGTTTTGTCCATTTTCTAATAGACTTACTTGCTTTTTACTCTTAAGTATAAGATAATTGGATTATTTGCCATTTATATTATTTGTTTTTATACTATCTTTTTATTAATTAATTTACTTTAATTGGAGGCTAATTACCTTACAATATTGTGGTGGTTTTTGCCATCCATTAACATGACTCAGCCATGGGTGCACATGTGTCCTACATGTGACCCACCATCCTGAACACCCCTCCCACCTCCCTCCACACTCCATCCCTCAGGGTGGTCCCAGAGCACCAGCTTTGGGTGCCTTGCTTCATGCATCATATTTGCACTGCTCATCTATTTTACATATGGTAATATACATGTTTCAGTGTTAATCTCTCATATCGTCCCACCCTCGCCTTCTCCCAAGGAGTCCAAAAGTCTGTTCTTTACATATGTGTCTCTTTTGCTATCTTACATATTGGGCCATCTTTGCCATCTTTCTAAATTCTGTATATATGCATTAATATATTTGTGTTTCTCTTCCTGCCTACTTCACTTTGTATATGCTAGGCACTTGTCCTTTTTTAAATATGTGGTGTTCAAATATTTTCTCCAGCTCTGTAATATTTTTAATCTTCTGAATAAGGTCTTTCATATGCAAACTGCTTTTATTTTGATGAACTTCAGTTGATCATGTTTTTATCTTTTATCTTTTGTATTGTTTTCTTTTCGTTTGTTTTTTGCCATCAAGTCTAAAGACTCTTTGCCTACCCTTAGATCCTAAAGATATTTTTCTCCTATATTTTCTCCTAAGTTTTGGAAAGTTCTACAGTTTGTGTTTTAGTCATGATTCACTTTGAGTTAATGTTTGCATGATGTGAGCCATTTAATTTATGAGATTAAAATTAAAAAGCAATGGATATTCAGTTATTTCTCCAACCCTTTATTGGAAAGTTTACATTTCTTATATTGAATTGCCTTTTAATCTTTGTCAAAACCCAACTAGACATATACATGTAGGTCTATTTCTGAACTCTCTTTTCTGTCCCATTATCTTAATTTATCTGTTCCTCAACAAATACACAGCATCTTACTTATTGGAGCTATGTGACAAACCTTGAAGTTGGGTTTGTGACTTCTTTTCTCTTTTTCCTTTTTTTTTTTTTTTTTAGCTATTCTAGTTCTTTTCTCTGTCCATATAAAATAACTTTGCCTATCACACAAAAGTTTTCTGGGATTTGGTTAAGAATTTCATTAAACCTGTATTCAAATACAGGGGGAATTAACATCTTCACTATATTGATATTCCAGTCCCTGAACACAGAAACTTTCTCTGTTTATTTAAATCCTCTTTGATTTATTAAGATTTCATCAGTACTCTGGTGTTTCAGCCATATAGGTACATATTTCGTTCAATTTGCAGAAAAAATATTTTATATTTTTGAGCTGCTGTAAATGGTAACGTGTGTTTAAAGTCACTGTCCAAATGTTCACTAATATAAAAATAAAACTAATTTCTGTATGTTTATCTAGTATCATTTGACTCACTAAATCACATATTAATTCTAAGTGTTTTTATTTGTTTGCTTGGTTGTGTTTTGAGATCCTTTGGCCTTTTCCGTGCAGCCAACATGTTCACAGTAAAGAAAGTTTTGTTTCATCTTTTCCAGCTGATGCTTTCATCTTGTTTTTGTTTGTTTGTTTGCTTGTTTGTTTACTTAACTGCACTTGCTAGGATATCAAGCACTATGTTGAACAGGAGTGATAAGAGTGGGCATGCCTGGCTCCTGATCTTGTCATTCACTGCTAAGCATAGTGTTAGCTATATATTTTCTGTAGACAACGCTATTATATGGAGGAATTTCCCCTCTATTCTTGTTTTTCTGATCATTTTTATCATGAATGAATGTTAAATGTTCATTAAATATTACATTCCTTGATATGGTGAAGGATTTTCTTCTTTACATTGTTGGATTTTAGTTCCACATCGCTTTTGACAGCTTTCACTTAGTTTAGGGTAGTGTACATCTCTCTTCTCTCTACAATTACCTTCCTTAGTCTCTCAGTCATGTCTCTCAGTCATGACTCTTTGCAACCCCATGGACTACACAGTCCATGGAATTCTCCAGGCCAGTATACTAGAATACTGCCACAGATCTTTCCAACCCAGGGATTCAACCTGGGTCTTCCACATCGCAGCCAGATTCTTTACCAACTGAGCCAGCAGGGAAGCCTAAGAATACTGGAGTGGGTAGCCTATCCCTTCTCCAGTGGGTCTTCCTGACCCAGGAATGAAACTGGGATCTCCTGCATTACAGGCAGATTTTTACCAGCTGAGCTACCAGGGAAGCCCTCCTTAGAAACAATTTGAGGCAAAGTCTTTTCATTTGGGGACCTTAGTCTGCAGTAAGTAAAGCCAGACTGTGAATGTTATTGTCACTCTCTCTGTGCAGCCATCAAGCAGAGGTCCAGCTCTTTTCATAGGCTCTTCCTGCTGACAATTAAGCATGTTTTCCATTTGCTGAAAAAAAAAAAAAAACCTTGCAATATTATTATCCCAACAGTATCTCCACTTATGACCTTCTTTTATCTGTCTGGACAAATTAGATAGCTATTTCTTGTTGTAACAATTGGTGCCTTTCCCCTTGTGTTAGATCTCTTGGGCATTCTGAAAAGGTTCTGTGTGAACAGCAGTCATCTGATTTACACATTGCTGCTCCTTTATTAAATATTTCTGCTATTCATTTATTTTTGTTATGTAATAAACATCTATCTGAAGATTTACATAATAATTTTAGAATATCACTTTATAGTTTAATTTTTAAATCTATAAATAATTTAGTTTTATTGCACATAAGTGATATGCAAATATAGTCATTTTCAACTACATTAAAAAGCAGTTTGTTTGCTTATTTAGAGCATTACTTTTTCCAAGGAACCTCCAAAGGTTTATGTGTGCATATTGGCTTTTATTTAAAAAATAGACCAAATCAAAATAAATTTAAAGATAAGGTGAGCAATGTCAGGAGTTAGCGATTATCAGCTTAATTTTAAGTGGTAAAGCCTCAACTCCATATGATATTCATCTAAGCAGCAATTTTAGCAAATTTCAGACAAAATGTTTCATATTCTAGCTTATTTTGAGTTCACTCGTGTTTTCTTTTTGAACATGTGTACATGTGGGTTATCACCAGCGAAGTTTCAGGGTGATAAGGAACCCTGCTTCTCTTTGATTCACTCTGCTGCACAGTATAAATAAATCTAACCAGTGATTTCCTCAGGCGTGTCGGTGTGTCTGCTTCCAACGGAAGTACATAGAAACACATCCATCTGAGAAGTAAATGAATCAGTCCACAAACCGTGTCAGAAAGTCACAACAATGCTATCAAAACCTCAACTTTATGCTTACAAAGTACCAGCAGGTGATTTAAAATTAAATTTACTTGAATGTGTACATAATTTATGGTGTATCTTTTAGTATAACTACATATGTGCTAAATCGCTTCAGTTATGTCTGACTTTTTGCGACCCTATGGACTGTAGCTGGCCAGGCTCCTCTGTCCATGGAATTCTCCAGGCAAGAATACTGGAGTGGGCTGCCATGCCTTCCTCCAGGCGAACTTCCCCATCCAGGGTGGAACCCGAGTCTCATGTCTCCTGCATTGGGAAGCAGGTTCTTTACCACTAGCGCCACCTGGAAAGCCCATCTTTTAGTATAAACATTTATAAGTAAAATAATGACCCAAATCTGAGAAGCAATGTATTTTTTGTCAATTATGGAGCCTAGTGAGATTGTTGATTCATATACCCTACTTTCCTCTGAAACAAATACTCACCCAGATCCATTTTGAATGCCTCACAGAATAATTTAAAATATGTAATTGATGAGAAAGATGGGTTTTTATTAGTAGGAATATATCTCAATATTCTCCTAATTCATAGTTATGTAAGAATATCAGTACACCATTATTAATAGTGTGCCTATTAAAATCCTCATAGTGAATACCTCTATGTCACATATACAGTTACCAAATATCAATTTGAGTTTCATCTAACTTACTCCACAGAGGAATAGTGTTTTCTTAATTTACAATAATAATATTTATTGTCATATTGAGTATGAAATAGACAGTAACATATTCACATATGCTTATAACTCTTTAGACTTACCGGATTGTGTATATTTGTCTTTAATTGAATGCATTGCATTCTATTGTGGTACTATAAATTTTATATCAAGCGTATTACTGGAATAACAAATTCTATTACTGGAATAACATTCTATTATTAATAAAAGCATTTTTTAGGATCCAAAGTTAACTGATTATATTGTAAAATATAAACTTAATGAGTTCTAAGTTTTGGCAAGCAGTGATTTTTGCCATGGTAGTCAATCACTAATTCAATAGAATCTCCTCTCTCTGATGTTACCTATGTGATAATGGGGTTTGGGATGGGACAAGACAACGTTAAAAGGAATGGGTGAGATATGTAGAGAGAGGTATTTTTATTGATAGACTTTGTTCTAATTTTTAAGGACACCATATTTCTTGTCGTTGTACTGTGCTAGCTATCAATATACATACTTCATTGCTTGAACTGCAATAGTAAAGTCCCTCTAACCATTTTTCTTCATATTACCTGGCACCATGTTTTATCATGAGAGGATACTGGAGGTTGACTGAAGGAGTGAAGGGCCTGTCTTCTTGGTTCCAGAAGAGCTTGTGCTTCTGTTCCTCTTATTTCTCCTGTGGCTGTTAATGGCAAGTATATATCAAATTATACTCAACAATCATCAAGTTTCAACACCACCCCCTAGTGGATGGCTTCTCAGTGCATTTCTGTGAGTTCTTGGCAAGTTCTGCTTGTACCACAGTGGGCAACGTTTACAGGAATGCCAAGTGGGTCTCAATGGCACTTTTGTACAGGGTTCCCAAGTGATTTTAATTTAGCACATCTGAGAGTTGTTACTCACTTGACTGCCCCAGCCTGTGGTTTCTCAGTGGATTTACCTGTCTTATAAGTAATGACTGCAAACTTCTCAGAAAAGGCACTGGGTTAGGGAAGGTTATCCATTTCTTTCCTGTTTGCTCTGTTTCAGCATTAAGGGCGTTGTTCCTCCTGACATCTAATATTATGCTGTTCATTGGAAGTTTTCTGTTTGTTTTTGCCCCTTCATAATTAATCTCTAGTTTTAAGATAATGATTCTTTGCATTCAGTATTCACTGTTCAGATCACTATGGTTTTTGTCTATTGATTGACCTCTAAATAATACAAATATTAATGTAGAGAAACAACTAGATCTGAACCCTAACTGTGTCCAAGACAGGAAATGATCATATCAGTAGGAAATAAAACTACTGTCTTATATTCTTCCCTTTTTGGTATCTACTTTATGTAATATCATCATCATTCTTTGTTATTTTTAAAAGTGTACCTGTGGCAGATTCATGTCAATGTATGGCAAAACCAATACAGTATTGTACAGCAAAATAAAGTAAAAATAAAAATTAAAAAAAAGGTTAAAAGATGAGAAAAACAATCTCAATTAAACTTGGTGTTTTAAATACTGTGTTCAAATACTAGATTAGGAACCAGATCTGCTTTCAAGCAATGAGTATCCGGTCCCATCACTTCATGGGAAATAGATGGGGAAACAGTGGAAACAGTGTCAGACTTTATTTTGGGGGGCTCCAAAATCACTGCAGATGGTGACTGCAGCCATGAAATTAAAAGACGCTTACTCCTTGGAAGAAAAGTTATGACCAACCTAGACAGCATATTCAAAAGCAGAGATATTACTTTGCCGACTAAGGTCCGTCTAGTCAAGGCTATGGTTTTTCCTGTGGTCATGTATGCATGTGAGAGTTAGACTGTGAACAAGGCTGAGCACCGAAGAATTGATGCATTTGAACTGTGGTGTTGGAGAAGACTCTTGAGAGTCCCTTGGTCTGCAAGGAGATCCAACCATTCCATTCTGAAGGAGATTAGCCCTGGGATTTCTTTGGAGGGAATGATGCTGAAGCTGAAACTCCAGTACTTTGGCCACCTCATGCAAAGAGTTGACTCATTGGAAAAGACTCTGATGCTGGGAGGGATTCGGGGCAGGAGGAGAAGGGGACGACAGAGGATGAGATGGCTGGATGGCATCACTGACTCGACGGACGTGAGTCTGAGTGAACTCCGGGAGTTGGTGATGGACAGGGAGGCCTGGTGTGCTGCGATTCATGGGGTCGCAAAGAGTCAGACACGACAGCAACTAAACTGAACTGACTGATCCTGTTCTTTTTTATAACCTTGGCCAACTCAGTCCTCAATGTCTTTCCTGCCTTGCTTTGTGTTTACGGGTTAAGACATATATCTGTATTTACTTTTAAATGTATCTATATTCTTCATTAACTTTTAGCAGAAACAATTCCTCTTGATAAAACAATCTATTTTCATCACAAATAACATTTTCTATTGTAAGCAAGTGTTTTGTTAACACTAGTCTTTTAACTGTTTAACATAAAGATTTCTTTTTTCACTTTGATTCCCTAGAAGCTCAGTAATAAAGCAAGAGTCTGTAAGAATCAAGTAATATTTTAAGTCACTAATTTGAGAAATTAGAGGCTGACTTGATGCTTTTAAGTGTACTAATCAGGCTTTCCTTTCAAACTTTAATGGTGGGTTCAAAAAATGTTTAGGATAATAAAGTCTACCATATAAAAAGAATACACAAAAATAAGTAAGTGTTTGATACAAGTTCCAAAGTTGGGAAAAATTGTCATATTTTGATGGAAATAGTGTTCCATATCCTTTAAATTACTACTAATTAATAAGGTTGAAAATGATATTTATAATATGCCAACTAGATACTAATATTTTTGTGCAACAATATAATGATATAAGGTGTCTATATTGGATCTTCAATAATCATAAACTTTTATTCTTTTTTCTTTCTTTCTTTCTTTTTTATTTTACTTTACAATTCTGTATTGGTTTTGCCATACATTGACATGAATCCACCACGAGTGTACATGTGTTCCCAAACATGAACCCCCCTCCCACGCCCCTCCCCACAACATCTCCCTGGGTCATCCCCGTGTACCAGCCCCAAGCATGCCGTATCCTGCATCGGACTTAGACTGGCGATTCGATTCTTACATGATATTATACATGTTTCAATGCCATTCTCCCAAATCATCTTCCAGAATTCTGGAAATAAAAGCAAAAATAAACAAATGGGACCTAATTAAAATTAAAAACTTCTGCACAACAAAGGAAAATATAAGCAAAGTGAAAAGACAGCCTTCCGAATGGGAGAAAATAATAGCAAATGAAGCAACTGACAAACAACTAATCTCAAAAATATATAAGCAACTCCTGCAGCTCAATTCCAGAAAAATAAACGACCCATTCAAAAAATGGGCCAAAGAACTAAATAGACATTTCTCCAAAGAAGACATACGGCTAACAAACACATGAAAAGATGCTCAACATCACTCATTATTAGAGAAATGCAAATCAAAACCACAATGAGGTACCTCTTCACACCAGTCAGAATATCTGCGATCCAAAAATCTGCAAGCAATAAATGCTGGAGAGGGTGTGGAGAGAAGGGAACCCTCCTACACTGTTGGTGGGAATGCAAACTAGTACAGCCCCTATGGAGAACAGTGTGGAGATTCCTTAAAAAATTGGAAATAGAACTGCCTTATGACCCAGCAATCCCACTGCTGGGCATACACACTGAGGAAACCAGAATTGAAAGAGACATGTGTACCCCAATGTTCATTGCAGCACTGTTTATAATAGCCAGGACATGGAAACAACCCAGATGTCCATCAGCAGATGAATGGATAAGAAAGCTGTGGTACATATACACAATGGAGTATTACTCAGCCGTTAAAAAGAATACATTTGAATCAGTTCTGATGAGATGGATGAAACTAGAGCCGATTATACAGAGTGAAGTAAGCCAGAAAGAAAAACACCAATACAGTATACTAACACATATATATGGAATTTAGAAAGATGGCAATGATGACCCTATATGCAGGACAGCAAAAAAGACACAGATGTGTATAGCGGACTTTTGGACTCAGAGGGAGAGGGAGAATCATAAACTTTTAATGGAAGGTAACTATGTGATTCATTTTATAGGCAAAGAAATGGGGGTTTAGAGTTTAGGTAGTATGTGAGAGATCACATACTTCATAAGAGACAGAGCCATGATTTAAAATCAAGCTGAGTAGAAAAAAGATAACTAATGAGAACCTACTGTATATCACAGGGAACTCACATCTACCTAGTGGGTTTGTAATATTTTTTAGTAAACAAATTCATGTGGGTATAGAAAAGAATACACCAATTCATGGCTATGTTTACTCTTTAAAAATGCCTCGTTAAATCTGTTGATATATTCCTTCTTATATTTCAAGATGTTTGTTACAAACTAGGTTAATAGCATTTTGCCAATTCGCTCAAAATGTTGAATACTTTTTCAAATACTTGTAAAAGGCCTAATTTACAAGTCCATAGCAACAAAATGAATAACTAAGCAATAAAGTTCTCCCCCGATTTAAGTGCTATAAAATGCTAGGCCTGGAATTGAAAAGTGCAATCCTTACCCTTTCAAGCGTGCTTTGCTAAGAATGTTTTCATCAAGTTTAAGAGGAAGCAAGATCTGAATTTGAAATTAGATCATCTAGCCAGACAGGCAAGATGAAAAGACCAAGGGGAGCAGAGGAAAGGGGACTCTGAGGAAGCCAGCAGTGTAAAGCAGGCATTATCTGAGCCCTTTTTTCTTTGCAGGTTTGTGATTGGTGCCTTCACAGAAGGTTTTCAGTCACATACTGAGAACTCTAATTAAGAGAGCTATCTCCATGTGTGCAGGCTTGAGGGGGCACTTCAATCAAGTAGAACCTGTTGAAGTGTGAATGAGAAGAGCAGGGGAAGTAAGAGTGTCATCTGGAGAAGTAAGTTGGCTGTCAAACAAGTGGCATCACAGGACAGCTTTGCTTCGGCAAAATGTCCACAATCTACTATGGAGACTTGAGACAGAAATTACCTTTTGTCAGTACCCTGGACATAGATCTGCTCCTCTGGGCTGGACTGATTAACTCTCACAGGCTGATATGTAAGCTCAAATGCCAATTCCTTATTTTGCAATGAGACACACTACTTATTTCTTGCCTGATTAACATATATGCCCCATTGAAATGGATACACACTAGAAGTTGACACATTTCTTGAGAGTGGCTTGGTAGTCATGAAATCTGAATAAGGGGAGAATTTTAAACAATAATACCTTCTGATTGTCTGTCTCTTCAGCAGAAATAAACTTGTCCTTATAAATGGAGAGGTCAGACATCTTCTCTTTCCACTGCTTGAAAAATGCTGGCATTTTTTCTTTTCCAACCTCATTCTTTTCTCAGTTTTGATATTTGACCAGTCCTTCCAACTGATCCATTTCAGAGAATCTGTTGGTGATATGAAGATGCATTCCTTCCAAGAAGTTGCAGACACATTAGACAATTCATAAAAAATAATAAACTAGACAAATCTGACACCTCCAGAAATTAGTAGCAATCTGTGAAGTAACCAAGAGTTCATTTATCAGGGTATGCTAAGTAATTCTAGAAGACTAAGATTCCATCATATGAAGACTGATCCAAGAAATATATGGCTGTTGTTCAGTCTCTCAGTCATGCCTGACTCTTTATGGCCCCATGGACTGCAGCAAGCCAGCCTTCCCTGTCCTTCACCATCTCCCAGAGCTTGCTCAAACTCATGTCCATTGAGTCAGTAATCCCATCCAACCATCTCATCCTCTGTTGTCCTCTTCTTCTACTGCCTTTGATCTTTCCCAGCATCAGGGCCTTTTCTAATGAGTCAGCTCTTTGCATCAGGTGGCCAAAGTTTTGGAGTCCTTCCAGTAAATTTTCAGGATTGATTTCCTTTCAGATTGACTGGTTTGATCTTGCATTCCAAGGGACTCTCAAGAGTCTACAGCAACACCACAATTCAAAAGCATCAATTCTTTGGCACTCAGCCTTCTTTATGGTCCAACTCTCACACCCACACATGACTACTGAAAAAAGCCATAGATTTGACTATACAGACCTTTGTTGGCAAAGTAATGTCTCTGCTTTTTAATATGCTGTCCAGGTTTGTCATTGAGTTTTTCTTTCAGAGAGCAAGCATCTTTTAATTTCATTGCTGCAGTAACCATCTGCAGTGACTTTGGAAACCAAGAAAATAGAGTCTGTCACTATTTCTGTTGTTTCTACATCTATTTGCCATGAAGTGATGGGACTGGGTGCCATGATCTTAGTTTTCAGAATGTTGAGTTCTAGGCCAGTTTTTTCACTCTCACTTTCATTAAGAGGCTCCTTCGTTCCTCTTTCCTTTCTGCCGTAAGGGTGGTGTCATCTGCTTATCTGAGGTTATTGATATTTCACCTGGCAATCTTGTTTCTAGCGTGTGCTTCATCCAGCCTGGCATTTCACATGATGTATTCTTCACAGAAGATAAATAAGCAGGGTGACAATATACAGCCTTGACATACTCCTTTCCTAATTTTGAACCAGTCCATTGTTCCATGTCCAGTTCTAACTGTTGCTTCTTGACCTGCCTACTGGTATTCTCAACTCTTAAAGAATTTTCCACAGTTTGATTTGATCCACACAGTCAAGGGCTTTAGTATAGTCAGTGAAGCAGATGTAGATGTTTTTCTTGAATTTTCTTGCTGTTACTATGATCCTACAGATGTTGGCAATTTGATCTCTGGTTCCTCTGCCTTTTCTAAATCCAGCTTGAATATTCTCAAGTTCTTGGTTCACATACTGTTGAAGTCTCACTTGCAGAGTTTTGAGCATTACTTTGCTGGCATGGGCAATGAGTGCAATTGTGTAGCAGTTCGAACATTCTTTGGCACTGCCTTTCTTTGGGATTGGAACGAAAACTGATCTTTTCCAATTCTGTGGACTCTGCTGAGTTTTCCAAATTTGCTGGTATATTGAGGGAAGCACTTTCATAGCATATCTTTTAGGATTTGAAATAGCTCAGTTGGAATCCATCACCTGTACTAACTTTGTTCATAGTGATGCTTCCTAAGGCCCACTTCACTTCACATTCCAGGATGTATGGCTCTAGGTGAGTGATTACACCATCATGGTTATCTGGGTCATTAAGATCTTTTTTTTTTGTATAGTTCTATGTATCCTTGCCACCTCTTCTTAATATCTTCTGCTTCTGTTAGGTCCATACTATTTCTGTCCTTTATTGTGCCCATCTATACATAAAGTCCCTTGGTATCTCTAATTTTCTTAAAGAGATCTCTAGTCTTCGCCATTGTATTATTTTCCTCTCTTTCTTCACATTGTTTACTTAGGAAGGCTTTCTTATCTCTCTTTGCTATTTTTTGGGATTCTGCATTCAGATAAGTATATCTTTCCTTTTTGCCTTTGCTTTTCTCCTTTCTTCTTTTCTCAGGTATTTGTAAGGCCTCCTCAAACAATCATTTTGCCTTTTGCATTTCTTTTTTGGAGATTGTATCATGACTGTCTTCTATTACCTAAAATGTAACTTCATTTTCCTTTTTTTCCCATTTTTTAACAGATAAGTTCACAGAATTAGATTAATCCTAATATATTTATCATTGTTTCTTACCATTCTCTATCCATCTATGTCTATTTCTCTATATATTTCTATAGTAAAAGTATTATGCATTTGAATATTAGAAATGACCCAAACTTAGAAACACTTTTTTGGTCTTTCCTCATCTCCTCCTTTTCATTCCTCAACCACTGATAGCAAAAGTAATTGCAGTTTTGGACCATGAATTTAAATCATTATAACTGAGCTCAAACACGTCTTTATTAAACAAAATAGGATCCATTAGAGTCAATGCAATTTTACCCAGTGAGAAAAACTTTTGTTCATTCCTGTAGCATGAAAATCCTTGCTTCGGGATTCCACAAACTCTTGAAAAGCATTTTCTGCCTCCTGCTGATTGAGGAAGCATTTTCCCTGCAAAAAGTTGTTGAGATGCTTGAAGAACTGGTAGTCACTTGATGAGAGGTCAGGTAAATATGGCAGATGAGCCAAACTTCATAACCCAATTCATTCAACTTTTGAAGCATTGGTTGTGGGACAGGTAGTCGGCATTGTCATGGAGAATTGGACCCTTTCATTGACCAATGTCAGATGCAGGCATTACAGTTTTCAGTGAATCTCATCAATTTGCTGAGTATACTTCTAAGATATAATGATTTCTCTGGGATTCAGAGAGCTGTAGTGGATCAGACTGGCAGCAGACTACCAAAATAGTGATCATGACATTTTTTTTGGTACAGTTCGGCTTTGGGAAGTGCTTTGGAGCTCCTTCTCAGTCCAACCACTGAGCTAGTGGTCACTGGTTGTCACCTAAAATCCACTTTTCATTGCACATCACCATCTGATAGAGAAATAGTTCATTGATGTTGCATAATAGGAGAAGATATTTCAAAACGATTATATATATATTTTTCCAATCAGCTCATGAGGCACCCACTTATTCAGCTTTTTCACCTCTCCAAGTTACTTCAAATGCTGAACAACCATAGAATGGTCTACATTGGGTTCTTCAGCAACTTCTTGTATATTTGTAAGAGGATCAGCTTCATTGATTGCTCTCAACTGTTCATTGTCAATTTCTGATGACTGGCCATTTCACCATTATTTTAATGTGTGATTAAAGGATGTGTGAGATATTTCAACCACAGCTATGAAGAACCCCTGAAAGAGTCAAATGATCTCTATTGGTGAGAAAGAAAGTGGATGAGTGAGCAACTTGATAGTTATATATTTCAGGTTAAAAAAAGAGTAAAAGTCACTCAGTCTTGTCTGACTCTTTGTGATCCCATGGACTGTAGTCACTAGGCTCCTCTGTCCATGAAATTCTCTAGGCAAGAAAACTAGAGTGAGTAGCCATCCCTTAATCCAGGAAAACTACAGGCAGATTCTTTATTATCTGAGTCGCCAGGGAAACCCCTCAGCTGAAAAATCCTTTCTAAAGATCTTTGTTCTGATTTCAAGTTCACCTAACAATCCAATAAATACTTACTAGGCTACAAGGAAATTGTGTAGAGATAAAAATGCTCTAAGAACTTTACAAAATGTTTTGTCTAACTAAGAGTTTGAATTTCTCATAAATTTGATGGAGGTTGTGATTCTAATTTGCCTTGCCATGGAGTATCCCTGGGGGCAGAGAACACACAGATAGTTTGAATCTTTGAACATTCATGCCGGAGATGCAATTGTTATGTTGAAAGCTTGGTGTGAAATCAAAACATCTTGTGGAATATTTTGAGATAAAAGTTAATAATCAAAAATTTTCTTCCACAGTGGTGACAAAAACAGCAAGTAACATTCAAAATATTTTAAAAGTATGGTCTTTGGACTTGTCCTCAATTCCAGATTGTGTCAGTTAAAAACTCTGTATACACTTTGATTCTTGTATAAAATTCCTAATTGTAATAACCTCTTGGATTCTTCTCAAAGTTACTGAGTGTATGAGAAAGCACCTAGCATAGTCTCTGACATGTAAGAAGTGCTCAATCTATAATGTTTTTTTGTTTTGTTTTGTTTTTTTCCTTGGCCTCCTCTTCTTCATTGCAAGGTAAAATTTTCCTATGTTGAACCAACATACTAGTTTTCGATTTATTTCTTTACATCAATTTTAATTGCATGCCTATAAAAAAACAATTATTTTGGCCAAAACATTTTAAAAATGCATTCTTGAATAGGGCCAATATTGTGCCCAAGGCAATGTAAAAATCATCTTCTTTTTTACTGTATCATTGAATTGAAAACGTGTGACAGACAAATTACTGACACAACTTGCTTCTGTGGAGTGCCAGCTCTTCAGATAGATTATAACATGCCATGGGAAATCCCAAATATGTAACTTTTCAATAATATCATCCAGAAATAAGCATCAGAACTAACCAAGAAACTTTATAACACAATTTGGAATCTGCTGTGACTAAATGAAATAAAACTCCGTGAGTGCTTGCATGCATGCTAAGTCAGTTCAGTCCCATCCCATAGGCTGTAAACCACCAGTCTTCTCTGTCCATGCGATTCTCTGGGCAGGAACACTGGAGTGGGTTGCCATTCCCTTCTTCAGAAAATCTTCCTGACAAAGAGATTGAACCTGAGTCTATTGCAATCATCTGCATTGCAGGCAGATTCTTTGCTGCTGAGCCACTGGGGAAGCCCAGAATGCTGTATTGATCTCCTAGCCTAAGCACCTAATCAGTAGTACTAATCAGACTAGGAGACATAATTAAGAATGTAGATTGGTCCTTAGAAGATAATTCTTAAGGAAAAAAAAAAAAAACAGGGAAACTGTATCAATACAAAGTACAAAACATCAGTAATATTGGCATTTGTGGGGTGACTTTGCAATACTGACCCTTGCAATATCATCACAATTTTACCTATTTAATCTGTATTTTAGAAACAAATTTTCTGAAAACAATGCTATTTATGCCAAACTGCTCTATGGAATTTTATGTTTAAGGAAAATCTCCAAAATTGTTAGTATAAGAACAATTATACATAAAAGAATGGGCAGGTAATGATAATGATTGTTTTAAAAAATGAATGACCTTGTAGTTTTCCAGAAAATTAAAATTTCCAATCTCTCATTAGATTAACTGGTATGTAGACTCTAGGAAACTCTACATGTTGGGATGCACAAATGATTCTTATGCATACTAAAATTTGAGACCAATATCCTAAGAAATTTTTCTTGGATAAGTGCCCTCAAACAAGGAGAGCTTTAACTGCAGAAACCATTAAAAAATGCTCTTTTAGACTAGCACCTTGCATGGACAGTCAGTTCAGATGAAGATGGACATTCCCAAGGCTTATTCTTGGCAAGACTATCATCACAAATAGAAATGCTTATAAAGATTGCTGTTTTTCTCTCTATAAGAGAAATATATTCCTAATAAGAGATCAAATTGTGATAAATATTGCAATATCAGTTATAGATATTGTTGACCAGACTTTAAGGAAATAGTTATTTTTACATTTTACCATTTGAGTACAAATGAAAGAGCCACATAAAAACAAACTTACAAACGGCTACCAGTATTACACATGCATTTGCACATCAAATCACCAATCCACTTTTGAAACAGACCCTGTTATATATTTATTTACATAGTTGCACACATACATAATCATCTACATACAGAGCTCTTCATAGCAACATCATTTATACTAGTGAAAGACTGAAAAAAAATCAATGTGAAGTAATATGAGATTTGTTAAGTAAAATGTGTTGTGCTTATGCAGTGGAGAACTCTGCACAGAGAGCTATAGACTTACATAAAAGTAACACTACATACTGAGTTTAGAAAAATTGCCTAAGAATGTATGCCATATACAAACATAGATAAAGAAGATAGAATGTAATGAAATATATCTATATTTATACTAAATCAGGTATATTTTATTGCAAAGTATTTAAAATCAATCTTTATAGGAAAGTGAAGGAACAGCTGGTGTTGGAACACTGTTGAGTATATCAATATATACATTTTTATATCATTTGCTTTTTGACTTTCTTAGTATATTTTACATTAAAATAAACTTGATAAAATATATTTTATCTCCAAGTACATAAAAATCCTTGTGATACACAACTAGATACATTTCACATATTGCCTTCTCTTTTACCAACATTTAATATATATCATCAAGATTGCCGGGAGAAATACCAATAAACTCAGATATGCAAATGACACCACTCTTATGGCAGAAAGTAAAGAGGAACTAAACAGCCTCTTGATGAAAGTGAAAGAGGAGAGTGAAAAAATTGGCTTAAAGCTCAACATTCAGAAAATGAAGATCATGGCATCTGGTCCCATCACTTCATGGGAAATAGATGGAGAAACAGTGGAAACAGTGTCAGACTTTATTTTTCTGGGCTCCAAAATCACTGCAGATGGTGATTGCAGCCATGAAATTAAAAGATGCTTACTCCTTGGAAGAAAAGTTATGACCAACCTAAGTAACATATTGAAAAGCAGAGATTACTTTGCCAACAAAGGTCCATCTAGTCAAGGCTATGGTTTTTCCAGTGGTCATGTATGGATGTGAAAGTTGGACTGTGAAGAAATCTGAGCACCAATGAATTGATGCTTTTGAACTGTGGTGCTGGAGAAAACTCTTGAGAGTCCCTTGGACTGCAACGAGATCCAACCAGTCCATCCTAAATGAGATCAATCTTGAGTATTCATTGGAAAGAATGCTGCTGAAGCTGAAACTCCAATACTTTGGCCACCTCATGCAAAGGGTTGACTTATTGGAAAAGACCCTGATGCTGGGAGGGATTGGGGGCAGGAGGAGAAGAGGATGACAGAGGATGAGATGGCTGGATGGGATCATCAACTCAATGGACGTGAATTAAGGTGAACTCCAGAAGCTGGTGATGGACAGGAAGGCCTGGCATGCTACAATTCATGGGGTCACAAGTAAGTGACTGAACTGAGCTGAATATACATCAAAGATTCTATCAACAAAACAACTTTTGGACAAGTAATAAACTGATCCACATGAGTGTTGAAGGAATTACCACTCAATACTCAAATTGCTTTCAATTTCTTATTATATTTATTTGCAAAATTTGTTTTTTGCCAATTCAATAAAAGCTTTGAATGATTCAGGTAAAGAAGCAACAGTCAGAACCAGATATGGAACAATGGACTGGTTCAACATTGTGAAAGGAGTACATCAAGGCTGTATATAGTCACCCTGCTTATTTTACTTCTACGCAGAGTATGTCATGTGAAATGCCAATCTGGATGAAGCACAAACGAATCAAGATGGCTGGGAGAAATATTAATAACCTCAGATATGCATATGACACCATCCTAATGGCAGAAAACAATGAGTAAATAAAGAGCGTCTTGATGAAGGCCTCGAGGAGAGTGAAAAACCTGGCTTAGAACTCAACATTCAAAAAACTAAGATCATAGCGTTCGGTCTCATCAATTCATGGCAAATAGATTGGAAAACAAAGGAAACAGTAACAGACTTTATTTTCTTGGGCTACAAAATCACTGCAGATGGTGACTGCAGCCATTAACAAAAATTAAAAGATGCTTGCTCCTTGGAAGAAAAGCAATGACAAAGCTAGACAGCATATTAAAAAGCAAAGACTTCTTTGTGGACAAAGGTCAGTATAATCAAAGCTATGGTTTTTCCAGTGGTCATGTATGGATGGGAGAGTTGGAACATAAAGAAGGCTGAGTGCTGAAGAATTGATGTTTTTGAACTGTGGTATTAGAGAAGACTCTTGAGAGTCTCTTGGACTGCAAGGAGATCCAACCAGTCAATCCTAAAGGAAATCAGTGCTGAATATTCATTGGAAGGACTGATGGTGAAGCTAAAGCTGCAGTCCTTTGGCCACCTGATGAGAAGAGAAAAAGACCCTGAAACTGGAAAAGATTGAAGGCAGGAGAAGAAGAGTATGACAGAGGATAAAATAGTTGAATGACATCACCGACTCAATGGACATGAGTTTGAGTAAACTCCGGGAGATGGTAAAGGACAGGAAAGCCTGGCTTACTGCAGTCCATGGGCTCACAAAACATCAGACAAGATGGAGCTACTGAACAACTACAAAGAAAGCTTTAAATGATGACCCTCTATTTCAGATTAATCTTGACAGTTTATATTTATAATCTATTTAATTTCCTTAGAAGTATAAAAGTTTTCAGAGTATAAGGAAGCTTTTTCACATGGACCAAAGTTTGAAAATACAACATTTAGCTGAAGCTGATAGTTGCAAGAACAGAAATGTCTATGACTGTGCCAGTTCCCACTGGAATGAACTAGATTGAACCGTAATTTTCAATTTAGAATAATTCCTAGAGTTTAGTATAGGCAGTCAGAATCCAAATCTAAATCTCTCTCAATCATGTTTATAGAGAGCAGTCTGGTGACTGAAGAACTAATACTTCAAAGCCCCAGTTGGCCATGCCTGCAACATCTATTTCAATTAAGACAGAAAAAAGGAAATTGAGAATAAACATGTTTAAAGTACTCCCTTTGTAGATATGAATGTCCAAAGTATTCTTAGAATAGGAATTTGCAAGTAAATTCAAATGACATATTTGTCAAATTTATGAGTGATAAACATCTTTTTTTGGAAAGTAAAATTTTTTTTGTTAGTTTTCTATGTTTCCAGTCAAAAATTTACCTGGAGAACTGAGATATTTTAAATTATATATATATATATATATATATAGAGAGAGAGAGAGAGAGAGAGAACTGTTTTACTTATATGAGTCTTCTGCTTTTCTGAAATGAATCAGTGAGCACACAAAATAATTTTTGGAGGGGGTTAGCTTTCAGAAATGTTCATTTTATCCTTTCTGTAACACTTAATAGTACTGTGACTTTGAAAAAAGTAAATGAAGCTACCAGAGCTTTAGTCTCCTTATTTATAAATTTAAAAGCTTAATTCAAATAATGTGCTCATTTATTTTCAAATTTTATGGTGCACTGTTGTTCTTAAAGTTCTTAAATCATGTAGTCTTCATGATAAGCTAGAAATAATCACCGTTTTAATTCACCAGTGATAAAACTGAAATAGACATTAAATAAGTTTTCAACCCTATCAACAATATAATTCCTACTTTGTAGCCTTAGCATTTTGAATATAAAAAATTTCCTTGAGGAGACAATTCAAAACTATTATTTACAAAAACAAAGACAATTTATATTAATATTAAACTTCTATGTATTTTCTGCCTAGAGAAATAATAATATCTGTGTGTCTGGGTGTTACTTAAATGGATGTAGAGATTTTAGCCTTTGACTTTAAATTGTGGCCTGTTATACATTCACAACTTATTTATTTGTCCTTACTTACTTTTGTATGCATGGCAACTTCTGAATAGAACCATCTATAAATTATTCATTGGCTATCACATTCAAAATTTGTGGTTCAGGTCAGATTCCAAGATGTTCATGCTTAAAATTCAGACATCGTCAGTGCTAAAGGGGATTGTAGAGGAGGAGTTAACATTTGGATTATGAATGCATATAAAGCTCTTTTTTTAATCTTCACCCTTCTTTGTAAACTTTAATCACGCCATTGTATAATACTTATCATGTAAAATGGACTATTTTGCGCCCTCAGAGTTTATATAACTGATCTGTCTCCTGGACATATTTTCATGAAGTCAATGGTCAGCAAGATTTTAAAAAACATTTTGATAAGCAAGACTTTTAGGCCTAATTAATTGTAACCTAGAAATCCATTCTATGGACAGAAATTCAGGAAGAGTATCTGTCCTGAAATGGACTAGAGAAATGAAAAGCTAATTAGGGCATTCAACATCTGACCAATTGTTCCAGGAGCTGCTGTTAGGAGACTGGAAAGACATATAAATTGTGTCCCCAGTGGCTCAGATGGTAAAGAATCTGCCTGCAATGCAGAAGACCCAGTTTTGATCCCTATGTTGAGAAGATACCTTGGAGAAGAGAATGGCAATCCACTCCAATATTCTTGCCTAGAGAATTCCATGAACAGAGGAACCTGACAAGCTACAGCCCATGGGTCACAAAGAGTCGATAGGACTGTGTGGGCTATAAAACATGGAATTGCAAAAAGTCGGACACAACCGAATGACTAACAGTTACACTATATATACAGAAAATACTCCAACATTAGAAGCTTTTTTGCAGATTCTGATTGTCTTCTACTGTGTGTCCTGACCTCATCTGTGGCCATATTGAGAGATGTTAAAATTCTTATTTAATACTTCTAGGGAGACAAATGAGCTTCTAGGGAGACAAATGTTCTGTTAATCCTTTGGGAAAGTATGTAATTAAATTGTATCAGTAAAAGAAAATTCTCTATCATTAAGGATTTCTCTTCACCCTTCTTCCACTCCTGTCCTTGAGCTGAGGAGCTGGGTTTGGGCGATACCTAGGGTGACTTTGAAGGCTGCAACAGGGATAAAACTACCCCAAATAGTCTCTGAGGGAAAACTATTTAAAGCTTTATTGAGAAATGTTAGCTTTTGCCCAGGAGCTAGAAATTGCATAACAGCAAAAGGGAAGAGTGGGAGGTTGTACTACAGCTATAGCAGCAGGGGGCTTCCCACGTGGTGCTAGTGGTGAAGAACCCGCCTTCCAATTCAGGAGGCACAGGTTTAATCCCTAGGTCGGGAAGATCCCCTGAAAGAGGGCAGGGTAATCCATTCCAATAGTCTTGCCTGGAGAATCCCATGGACAGAGGAGCATGGCAGGTTACAGTCTATTGGGTCCCAAACAGTCAGAAACAATTGAGTGACTAAACGTAACATGCAGAGCTCTCCCAGTAGTAGTCAGGACATGAGGCAGCATGATTACCAAAAGCTCCAGGCTGCCAGTTTATCTCAGAAGCTCTTATGGCAACAGAATTCTTGTTGATAACAAGGATTATCACAAAAGCTTTATGCTAGTTAGTTTTGCTGGAATTATTGAGCTCACTGGTTGGAGCCAAATGAATGCAGGAGATGGACATCAGAGATAAAGAGCAAAAGTCACTACTGTGTGAGAGAATTGCTGAACTGTTAGAAACAGGGCTGAGTAATCTCTACTTTTTATTAAGGTAAAACGTCAGTGAACAAATAATGATTTTTTTTAGTTCTTCGATTATGAATTGAGTTTGTTCCATGAAAACAGAAGTGCATTGGCAGGGCAATTAGGAAGAGGCAAGAGCTACAAAAGAATCTTTGCATTAGTCCATTTGAGCTTCTATAACAAAAATACCATAGATTGGGTGACTTAAAAACAACAAACATGCATTTCTCACAGTTCTGAGGCTGAATATCCCAGAAAAATGTTCTGATAGCTTCCTGTGTCTGATGACAGTCCACTTCCTACTTTGTAGATGGATCTTCTTGCTGGAATCTCTTTAATAAAGGCACTAGTTCCATTCATTGGAGCTCACCCACATTATCAAATCACCTCCTAAAAGCCTCATCTGCAAATACCATCACATTGGGAAATGTGTCAACATATGGATTTTGCGAAGGCATAAACGTTTGCATGCTATAGCAGTCTCTGCTGCTGCTGCTGCTGCTGCTGCTGCTGCTGCTAAGTCGTTTCAGTCATGTCCGACTATGTGCGACCCCAAAGATGGCAGCCCACCAGGCTCCCCTGTCCCTGAGATTCTCCAGGCAAGAACACTGGAGTGGGTTGCCATTTCCTTCTCCAATGCATGAAAGTGAAAAGTGAAAGGGAAGTCGCTCAGTCGTGTCCGACTCCTAGCAACCCCATGGACTGCAGCCTACCAGGCTCCTCCATCCATGGGATTTGCCAAGCAAGAGTACTGGAGTGGGGTGCCATTGCCTTCTTCCATAGCAATCTCTATTAGCCCATAATGATGTAACAGATAACACTGAGCTGCAATTTTTGGAACTATTTAAGAAAAAGCAAACTTCGAAATTAGGCTTAACCACTTGATGACTAACATTAGAGAGTGAGTTCTTTACAACTTTTCTCTATCCTTTTAACAAAGGAATATTTTTCATACAACTATTGGACATTTTGTCAATAAACAAAATAATAGCCAACATACATTGAATGTTTATTGTGTATCAGGCAACTTTTTAAGCACTTCACTTAAATTAGATCATTTAAACTTCACAGAAAATGTGTGGTAGGTTATCAGCTACTTTTAAATACTTTTATTCTTAAATTAAAGGTAAGGAAACTGAATCAGAAAAATGTTAAGTAACTTGAAACATTAATACAGCTACCAACTAGCAGCACTGACTCTAAATTCTATTCAATTAATCAATTCTATTCAATTCTATTTAATTAATTGGATTTCGTCTATACTTACATGCTGTCTCTTACGTATAAAGAAGTGTTAATCATATTTAACAAAATTAATTTTTAGATATTGTTATATAACAAAAGTAATCAGTACTTTAAACAACATATTACTGTCTATTGGAAATTAATCTATTTAGCCAAAATTCTTTTTAAAGACCTTTAATTTTCAAGTGTATTTAGAGATATTTTCTAACAGTGGCTCTGAAATGAAAGATTGTTGTTCCAACATAAGAGAAGAGACTTTGAATAATTCATTTTCTATGAAAATTATCAAATAGATGATATGGTTGATCTACCTAACTTTGTAAATAAGAAACCCAAGGCCAGATGAGGCTACGTGACTTGCACTAATGAACTGTGGGTTTGTACAGAAGGAGCCTATAGAGAGATTTCAAACTGTCTCCTCATGTACAGGGAGATATAGACTAATTTTAGTCTTTTGGATTAATAAATATACAGAGAATAACCTAAGACATAGAGCAAACTGTATTATAATTGTGAATATATATTAGGAATATTTTCCTAGAAATATTTTTCTTCAGTGAAAGCATGAATTTTCATGCATGCTCAGTTGCTTCAGTCCTGTCCCACTCCGTGCAACCCCATGGACTGTAGCCCACCAGGCTCCTCTCGTCTGTGGGATTCTCCTAGCAAGAATACAGGAGTGGGTTGCCATGCCCTCCTCCAAGGGATCTTTCCTACCCAGGAATCAAATTCGTGTCCCCTGAGTCGGCTGCATTGCAAGCAGATTCTTTACAGCTGAGGCACTGAGGAAGCTGTGAAAGTATGAATGCATATCTCCTTTTGCTGGAAGGATACTGTCAAACCTCTGGGTACAGTGCTTCAGTTAGTTTGCATTTATGCAAGGAAGGTATAAATTTACCCATTTGACCACAAGTTCTCTAAAAATATGCTGTCATTTTTTGTGTTTTTTTCATCGGATAGATAATTAATAGCATATTGTAATAGTTTCATATGCACATATTATGAGCAAGATTCAGCATAATTTCAATATTAGGGACATTTACATTTCTCTATGTTCTTGTGTTCTTGCCTTCTTTGTTTAGATCTTAAGATTATTGTTCTATTGAATAATTGGTCTTTTTCTTTTCCATTTAAAAAAAAATTAATTTGTTATGTAATTTGCAAGTATTTACCAGGATTTTTCTCACAATTTTGTTTAATATAGTAATATTTACCAATATTTTGAGTGTAGGATAATATTTGACTAATAATTTTCCAATCTTCTTAAATATTAGCTCTTTACACAAATATTTTAAAACTCACCCTTATTCTATGCAACTTGTCTATATATTTCCAAGTAGATCTTAACCCCATTTCCCAGATGATTTTTAGAGTATGTTCTAAGTACTGGTAGTGTCAAAATAAAATATAGAGCTGCATTCCTCTAACTAAAATATCTATGTGTCAATACTTGTAAAATTATAAAATACTTGCATAAGATATATATAATACATATATATGTACATTTATATATCTGTTAATTGTTTAAATATTAATACTTTAAATTTATTAACTAATTTCATATTATCTAGACTCTGTGCTATTGCCCAAGTCAAATTATGTACTTTATTTGTTTGTGATGTTTTAGAAATCTTATTCTGACCCTCACTGTCTTTATCATTAGATTTATCATCCTGAAGTTTAAACCTCTCTCATTCTTATGGATTGAAAAGCTCTATATGACAGTCTATATAGTAACTGTCAAGGGACATAATGTCACAGGAAAATTTTGGTAGTTGATAATTACAGTTGCTCAATGAATGCATTATTTACTTCATACCCTCAATCCTCACTTGAAACACTTGGGTTGAGAATTTTTTGGCTTTTCAAAAAGCAAGCAAGTTCATAACTATTCAATATGTGCAACCTACAATGATCTTTGGCATTGGCTCTATAGCAACACATTAACATTTCTACAGCTAAAAAATGATCACACTAAGATGTATAAAGAATATAAATAGCCTGAGATCCATTCTCCTTAGATTTGCCATTAAATGCATTTATTATGATATTCAGAAATTTTGGATTTCAGAATTGTGAAAAAGGTTATGTCTGAAAGTCATTAATTTAGATCGTTACTTATATAGAAGTTAAAATGAAGGCATTAGTGGACAAGAGAGTGAATACCAAACAAAAACTGCTATTTGGAGGGCAAAAAAAACCAGAAAGTTGTTTTAGAAACATCAGAGCCTATGGGCATATGAATATTTTCTTTTATTCTTTCAAGACTGATGCTTAAGAAACCCTTTGGCAAATCTAGGTAAATAAATGGATCTTAACATGAAATATACAGAACATAAAATAGTAACCCAAATAAAGAGGTGGATAGACAATAATGCCATATATGATAGCCATCCAACTATCTAAGACCGTGTGCTGTGCTTAGTCGCTCAGTCCTGTCCAACTCTTTGCAACACCATGGACTATAGCCTGCCAGGCACCTCTGTCCATGGGGATTCTCCAGGCAAGAATACAGGAGTGGGTTGCCATGCCCTCCTTCAGGGGATCTTCCCAACCCAGGGATCAAACCCAGGTCTCTTGGATTGCAACTAGATTCTTTACCGTCTGAGCCATCAGGGAAGCCCAAGAATACTGGAGTGGGTAGCCTATCCCTTCTCCAGGGGATCTTCCCAAACTAAGAATTGAACCAAGATCTCCTGCATTGCAGGCGGATTCTTTACTAGCTAGACTAGATCTTCGGAGAAGGCAATGGCACCCCACTCCAGTACTCTTGCCTGGAAAATCCCATGGACGGAGGAGCCTGGAAGGCTGCAGTCCACGGGGTTGCTGAGGGTCAGAAACGACTGAGTGACTTCACTTTCACTTCTCACTTTCATTCATTGGAGAGGGAAATGGCAACCCGCTCCAGTGTTCTTGCCTGGAGAATCCCAGGGACTGGGGAGCCTGGTGGGCTGCCATCTATGGGGTTGCACAGAGTTGGACACGACTGAAGTGACTTAGCAGACTAGATCTTACTTATTCTAACAACAAAAAAGGATAAGTCAGTTCAGTTCAGTCCCTCAGTCATGTCTGACTCTTTGCAACCCCACGAACCACAGCATGCCAGGCCTCCCTGTTCATCACCAACTCCCGGAATCCACCCAAACCCATGTCCATTGAGTCAGTGATGCCATCCAACCATCTCATCCTCTATCGTCCCCTTCTCCTCCTGCACTCAATCTTTCCCAGCGTCAGGGTCTTTTCAAATGAGTCAGCTCTTAGCAGCAGGTGGCCAAAGTATTGGAGTTTCAGCTTCAACATCAGTCCTTCTAATGAACACCCAGGACTGATCTCCTTTAGGATGGACTGGTTGGATCTCCTCGCAGTCCAAGGGACTCTCAAGAGTCTTCTCCAACTCCACAGTTCAAAAGCATCAATTCTTCTGCACTCAGTTTTCCTTATAGTCCAACTCTCACATCCATGAATGACCACTGGAGAAACCATAGCCTTGACTAGACAGACCTTTGTTGACAAAGTAAACGTCTCTGCTTTTTAATATTCTGTCTAGGTTGGTCATAACTTTCTTTCCAAGGAGTGCTAACATTACTACAATTTTACGTGATGTGATAAAGGTACTAACATTGTTACAATTGCAATCATATTACAATAAATAAATGTATTAAATCCACATGTTGAGCAACAAATTTACATATTTTATGATGTTTTGTATCAAGTATATTTCAATAATAAAAAAAGAACTGCATAAACTATCATATGTGTGATATGATTAGAGAATATAAGCCTTTACCTAAAATTGACATAAAAATTACCTTATGGAATTATCTTTTTAAGTAATAATAACAGAATAAAGTATGTCAGAATCTTCAAATGTTGTGAGATAATTTATTAATCACTGTGTATATTATTGGTACATTAAATACACAAGAACCTTATATATATTTCAAAATGCAAGCCATTACTTCTGTCACTCAGTTTTACTAACTCCAGGCAAGTAGCAGTACCTTAAGTTAACATGACGGTGCTTAACTAAAATGGACATGAGATCTGTTCCTTTGTATCTTACATCTAATGAATGCATGTGTCCTTAAGACAGAATATTTATTGCTTAGCAATGTACTTTTGTTTGATTCACTGCTGGTAAGAAAATAACATAAGGCAATTATGGAGGTAATAATAATTTTCTGTTTTATACTATGTTGGTTGATTAACATGGCATATGGATATTTTTATTTTATTGACAGTTCTGTTTGGTGAACACATTTGATTACTTTTGAAATTTTATACTTACTCTTTAAAAGAGTAAGTATATAACTATACCAACAAATTTTTGAAGAGAAATCGATGATATTTAATGAAATAGAAATTATCTGACATTATGTTAAAATGAACTATAAAAGAAAATAAGAAAAGTTAAAGTGTGAAATAGCAAAACTTATAGACAAATAGAACACTGAAACCAAGATAATCTAAAGTTATTACCTCATAAAAGGTGGCTTAGTAAAACAAAAAATAAAGACAAAATAACAGATTATTAAATGAGTTATGGTTACATAACTAGATAACACATTAGCAAAATTTAATTATTACCTTATTTTATTAAAACAGCTAATGATTTAGTTTCTAAATAGAGAAACAAAATAAACAGAAAATATACTGTAAGGTAGTATATAAGTTTGATAAGAAATGATAATTCTTAATTTCTGGTTTGCAGTTTATCAAATATATGTGAAACATTGATTTTTCCAAAATATCCTCAAATTCTCCAATTTACTGATTTTGTTTACACATCAATATTAACTTTTTGCAATGCAATTAAAATGAGGATTTTTTCTCGTTCAGTAAATTAACACTGAGAAATCTGTATGCAGGTCAGGAAGCAACAGTTAGAATTAGATATGAAACAACAGACTGATTCCAAATCAGGAAAGGATTACATCTGTATATTGTCTATGTATTGGCTGTGATTATGTCTGTGTATTGTCACCCTACTTATTTAACTTATATGCAGTGTACATCATGTGAAATGATGGGCTGGGTGAAGCACAAACTGGAATCAAGATTGCCAGGAGAAATATCAATAACCTCAGATATGAAGATGACACCACTCTTATGGCAGAAAGTGAAAAGGAAAAGAACCTCTTGATGAAATTGAGAGGAGAGTGAAAAAGTTGGCTTAAAACTCAACATTTAGAAACCCAAGATCATGGCATCCAGTCTCATTACTTCATGGCAAATAGATGGGGAAACAATGGAAACAGTGATAGACTTTATTGTTTTGGGCTCAAAAATCACTGCAGATGGTGACTATAGCCATGAAATTAAAAGATGCTTGCTGCTTGGAAGAAAAGCTATGACCAACCTCGACAGCATACTAAAAAGCAGAGTACTTTGCCAACAAAGGTCCATCTAGTCAAAGCTATGGTTTTTCCAGTAGTCATGTATGGATGTGAGAGTTGGATTATAAAGAAAGTTGAGTGCCAAAGAATTAATGCTTTTGACCTGTGGTGCTGGAGAAGACTTTTGAAAGTCACTTGGACTGCAAGGAGATCCAACCAGTACATCCTAAAGGAAATCAATCTTGAATATTCATTGGAAGGACTGATGCTAAAGCTGAAACTCCAATACTCTGGCCACCTGATGCGAAGAACTGACTCATTGGAAAAGGCCCTGATGCTAGGAAAAACTGGAGGCAAGAGGAGAAGGGAATGGCAGAGGATGAGATGGTTGGATGGCATCACTGACTCAATGGACATGAGTTTGAGTAAGCTCCAGGAGTTGGTGATGGACAGGGAAACCTGGTGTGTTGCAGTCCATGGGGTCACAAAGAATCGGACACGACTGAGCAACTGAATTAAACTGAAATTGAAACTTTAAAAAAAATGTATTTTATCGAAGTATAGTTGATTTAAATATTGTGCTAATGAATTGACAGTTTTGTCTAATTCCCTTATTTAACTCACATAGATAATATTTCATGCATGCAGCTGGCCCCATTTGTAGGTATTATTTTTGAAGGGGGTGAGGTTGGAGTATCTGAGAGGGGTCAGTTTATCATTGTTTTCATAGTCTTTGTTGGGTTACAGGAAAGCCTTAGCACTCAGGGCAATCATTTTCTTGTTTCCCCTATCTACATTAACACCTGGAATTATCCACAATTTGAAATTCTGCCAATCTAGTGATATGAAATAATATCTCATTGATGTTTTGCTTCTTATAGTAACTTTGGCATCTTCTTACTTTTGTAAGGCATTTAGATTTTTGATTAGAGGACTGCTATTCTTAATGGCTTCCCTGGTGGCTCAGATAGTAAAGAATCTGTGTGCAAGGCAGGAGACCCAGTTCTGGAAGAGCCCCTGGAGAAGGGAATGTCTACAGTCTCCAGTATTCTTGCCTGGAGAATTCCATGGACAGAGGACCCTGTTGAGCTACAGTGCATGGGGTTGCAAAGAGTTGGACAGGACTGAGCAACTAGCACTTTCACTTTCACTTTTGCCTATTCTTAATTTTCATCCATTTTCTAATTTGGTTTTATTTTTAAGTTTGCTTGTATGCAACAGTTTCTTGTCAGTTTTAAATACTACAAAGGTTCTTCCATATTGACATCCATTTAGTAATTTTGCCTAAGTCATCATTTACTAAAAATAAATCCATAAATTTTTATAATCAAATGAATCAACTTACCTTAGGCATTATGATTTGAGGTACTACTTAAGGTATTCTTCTACAACTCATAGTCACAAAGATACAGCCTTCCCTCCATATCCAAATGTAGGGGGGGAATTGATTTCAGGACACCCTGTGAATACCAAAATCCAGGGATGCTCAAGTCTCATAGTTGGCCCTTTTATCTGAGATTCTGTATACACAGATTCAACCAATTGTTATTGTATAATAGTGCATTTATTGATTAAAAAAATGCCAGGTAACTGCACACAGTTCAAAACTGAGTTGTTAAAGGGTAAACTATATTTGTGCACATTTAATCATCTAATTTGTTCTGCTTCTCACGTTTGATTCTTTGAGGAATACAGATTTTATATTCCAAAGTAACATGAGATAGAAATTCATCTTAAAATTTTTCCAGAGATTAATTTCTTCTTCCCAATACTCTCTACTTGTGTGTTCTTGCTTCATTCATTTATTACAATGTCAATTTTATTCTTTACTTTTTACCATTATTGCAATGCCAATTTTACTGTTATAAATTTTTCTATCTATTGATTAGTCTGTTTCTGAGCTCTATATTGTGACACATTTGATTTTTTGTCATATCAGCATCACACTTCTGATTATTTTTGTTTCTCTTTTTTTGGCTGTTCTGTCTTATGGCATATGAGATCTAGTTTCCTGAGCAGGGATCGAAACCATTCAGTCTGCACTGAAATCTTGGTCTTAACCACTGGACCCTAGGGAAGTCCCTGATTATATATTTTTTAGAGTATACTTTTATATGTGCTTGACTAAAACTTTCTCAAATTTATTTGAGTTATAGAAAATATGTAGTCTTCCATATAAATTTTAAAATCCATTGAATTTCTCACATATTTCTTTGATTTTTAGTGAAATATGCATTTCTGGTTTGAATATAAAGACATCATATAATGTATCTTCTATATCATTGCTCATCTTTTGACAGCTTGCTTTGCTGTTTTCTGAGAGAAGTATATTAAAATTCCCAGTGATAACAGTTGATTTATTTATTTCTCTCCATAGTTTTGTCAGATAAGAATTCATTGTGGTGCACATATACCGATTATTGCTTTATCTTCTTGATGTGCTATTTGTCTTATTAATAGATAACATCCCTACTTGTTCCTTATATTGTATATCTTTGAAAATATATTGTCTTTGATATTGAATTTGCTACAATTGATCTATTTTATTTGACACTTGACAATTATTTTGATTGTGATCAAATTTCCCATCCAAAGTATGTCAACTATGAATAAAAATATCTTAAGCTAATTAAAATTTAGAAATGTGTTGACTTACTGGCATTTTGATTTACTTTATATGAAGAATATTTAATCTTTTAGCAGATAAAAGATGTCCGACTGGACAGACATGACTTTGGGTGGACTCTGGGAGTTGGTGATGGACAGGGAGGCCTGGCGTGCTGCAATTCATGGGGTCACAAAGAGTTGGACACGACTGAGCGACTGAACTGAACTGAACTGATTGGTATATTTACAAAGTTGACACTTTCTAGTACTAAATTAATGATCTTATAGTTTATTGTTGGGGAGTGCACAAGTTTTATCCAAATCTTCTTCCAGAAGTTATTGTTTCTTTACATCCCCAGTAGTGAACAAATTGGCTAGATATATCTTTATTATAATTAAAGAATCTTTTTACTAAATATGCAAGTTTTTGTTAAAAAAAATGGACAAGATGACCAAATATAAAAATGGAAATTTCAACAGAAAACCTATGAAATTAGCACATCACATTTATTACAGCAAAACTATTATATTACAAATGATAAGACTCAAAATTTAATACAACAGTTTCTTAGTCTTCCAAGCTCACTGACAGTCTTTTGGTAGTTGTTTTATTCATCTACAATTGCCATACTATAAACATTCACCCTTTTAGAGTGTTGTTTCATTGGTTTCTAGTACGTTCACAAAGTTATAAAATCATCACCACTGATTTGGAAATATTTTCATCACTCTCCACAAAATTATGTAACCATTAGCTGTCACTCCCCATTTACTTTTTATCCCAACCCCTGAAAAAAACCAATCCACTTTATGTCTTTACAGATTTGGCTATTGTGCATATTTTGTATAAATGGAATCATTCAATATATGATTTGGGAGCTGGCTTGTTTATCATAAAGATTTCATGTTTATTATTCTTTTAGCATGTCTGTAATGCATTTCTTTTCGTATCTGAATAATATTTTGTTGTATGGATATGTCACATGTGGTTTACTCATTAGTGTAAAAATAGAGAAAAAATGAAACTTTATATAAAAATATTCTAAATCAATCACAATCTGGTAAATAAAAAATAAATGTATAAATATTTTGATGACAGTTAATTTTAAGAACAAAAAGAAACCTACAATTACTAGGTCAGAAAATAAATTGTAGAAACAAGAAAAATAATACATTGCCCTGAGAACTGTGAACATTTTTAAAATTTGAATACATTAAATCAGTGTTTCCACCTTCATTTATCAATCTTCTGACAATGTAATACAGTAGAAGTAAGAGATGTGGGCTGATCCCTGGGTCAGGAAGATCCCCTGGAGGAGGGCATGGCAACCCACTCTGGCATTCTTGCCTGAAGAATCCCATGGACAGAGGAGACTTGTAGGTTACAGTCCACAGGGTCACAAAGAGTACAATACAACTGAAGTGACTTAGCAAGCATGCACACCTGTATAACTCAAACAGTAGAAAAAATGAATTATTGTAAAGCTAGAAGCTAAATTCAAAATTATTTAGTTAATATAAAAATACAAAAGAGAAGAATTTTTCAAAAATCAAGTGTATTTTTGTAAAAAATACCACATTAGACACACAGAAATGTACATTCAATTAATTTCAAACAGCATATATTTGAATAGCCCTCTTTCAAAGTAGGCTTTCCTGGTGGCTCAGGCGGTAAAGCATCTGCCTGCAATGCAGGAGACCTTGGTTCAATCCTTGGGTCAGGAAGATCCCTTGGAAAAGGAAATGGCAACCCACTCCAGTACACTTGCCTGGAAAATTCCATAGACAGAGGAGCCTTGTAGACTACAGTCCATGGGGTCACAAAGAGTTGGAAACGACTGAGCAACTTCACTTCACTTCACTTCTTCAAAGTAAGCAAAGCCTTGAAACAAATTTAGTGTAAATGGGCTAAAATTAGCCCAATTTGTTATATTTTTGCTTTATAGGCACTCGATAGCTATCATCTTTTAACACAATGTAGTTTGATTTCTATACAATACTACCTTGGCTTACTTCCTTGACTAATAAAAAGTTGCTAGAAGTTACCATTTGTGAAAATATTACTATGACTCTTCTTACTTCATTTTTAATTTGTATAGCATGTTAATTTTTCTATGTGCCTACCTTATGAATTTTAAATATGTTTTATTTTTATTACATTTAATTTGTTCACTAAAGAGTATCTGACAGGTGCTATCCAATACTGTATTTGCTTAGTCAATTTGAGACAAGCTGCTATATTTATATCTATTTTCTTCTGCCTAAAAATGTTGGCAGAATAGAATACTGACATTTTAAAGTAACAGAGATCATTTAAACAAATTATACCCCACATTAGAAATAGGAAGATGTCAAGTCAAGGAAGACATATTATTTAAAAAGCAGTTCAAAATGGTAATATGCAAATAAATAGTTGATAAAGTCACTACTATATTGGCCCAAATCAAAGGCAGAAATGATGATTATCCTTTAGTTGAAGCTTTAATGTTAATAAAGTATTCATCTTTAATGCTACTATAGTATACATAGGTAATCTACATTTATGGTTTTCTCTATATGCATATATAATATACACATGTGTATATATATATATCAATATTAATATATTATATTATGTTATATGGACTTCCTTGGTAGCTCAGATGGTAAAGAATCTGCCTGCAATGCAGGAGACCTGGGTTCAATCCCTAGGTTGGGATTATATCCTGGAGAAGGGCATGGCAACCCACTCCAGTATTCTTGTCTGGAGAAACCCCATGGTCAGAGGAGCCTGGCAGACTACAGTCCAAAGGGTAGCAAATAGTTGTATGTGACTGAGCAAGTAAACACACATGAGCACATGCTATATAATATCATTATATTGAGACTATGATAATGACCAAGGTAAGATTGTGATAGAACATTGCAATTCTATGAGAGCAGAGGGAATGCCTAGTCTCTTATATTCCTTGAAAGTTAAAGAGATCTTGAAAACTGCATGCAATATTGTACCAATCCTGGAGGATCCTGTCTGTTACAGAGACTACTACAAACCCAATCTGGAACCAGTAGGCAGTAAAGATTGTCTGGTTTTAGGGAGGGAATTTTTTGAATCTTTGTTTTACCTCAATTAGATAGAATTATATGATCCATAGTACCAAAGAGTACTCATGTTTTTTTCCCAAATGCTTGAATGAATGGAGGGGGAAGCTCTGGCCCAACTTCACTTTATAAGGTCTGGACTTCAATCATTATACACCATAGATTAGGGCTTCCCAGATGGTGTTAGTGGTAAAGAATTCACTTGCCAATGAAAGTGATGCCAGAGACATGGGTTTGATCCCTGGGTCAGGAAGATCTTCTAGAGTAGGAAATGACAACCCACTCTATTATGCTTGCTTCAGCCTTTCTTGTCTTAGTGGAAGGGCTTTGCTCTGTTTCTTCATCAAGAGTTTATTTTTAATTTAAGAGTGTCTATAACATGGTATTTAAAAATATTTGATTTGCTATAATTAGATTTAGAAGAGAGGATTAGTTTATAATATTAACTCACAGTGCTTTACAAAATTGGAAATTATCTACTTATCAATATTTTTGAGTGAGAAGTCAATTTTGAATTTAAAGAGTTATGCAATTATATTTCTAATATTTTTCAGATATAGAATTATTTTCCTGTGTGTCAATGATAATTCTGAAATTCTTTTCTCATGTTTATGTATAACACATTTTTCTAGTGATACTTTATTATGTGAAGATAGTTGATTTTGACACAACCTGATCTCTACATACCAAGAAATTATCACTATTAACAGTATACCATTTTATTTGTAAAGATAATAAAACACAAGTTTTTTCACACATACACACATATTCAGATGTCAGCCACTGTTTCAGTATCTAGAGCAATTTCTATAACAGCTGCTCAGACCTCTATTCTTTGAACTATGTAAGTCAAAGCCGTTTTCAAATGTCTTTGAATTCACTGGAAAAGGCCATCATAATAATTGCCCCTGAAAGCTGGATTCTGATTTTGAACATACTTTACCTTCAGTGGAATATATCAATCCAGTAGCCATACAAAATGAATGACAAATAAAATATAATAATTCATTAACTGAAAATTAGGAGAGTTTATGAGGAAAAGTTTTTATTGAAGCCAAGAAATTCTCAAAATCATTCTAAAAGTTAACTCCTCACTATGTGATATCCCTGGCTTCTGACACTCACTCTCTTAAGATCAACTCCAAACTTATCCTCTTCTTCCATTGTGGTGAATTACTGTGGATCCTGCTGATTCTGTGTCCTCTTAATTTCACTTTCTACCTCAGGAAGTTTCTAAAAGTATTTTCTCAAAATACAATAACAATTCTCATGTCAGTTCTTAACGTATTGATGTTTTCTTCATTAAATATAGAGGATGAATAAAGGATAAATACTTGTTATAATCAGTTTTTGTCAAGACTCTACTAATTCTTGCATCCTAAGGCAATTTTTACCTTCTCTGTAAAACAAGCCCTGAAAATCTCAGTTGGAAATGTTGTTTTCATATTTTCTTAACTTCAATAAATCTTTGTTCCACTACATGTTCCTATATTTTAACAAGGTCTTTTGTATTTACTTTGCGTCCACAATGTCATGAATCCCATGAGGATTAAATTCATAGTTTTCACCTACCCGTTAGCCCTCCATGTCCTATTTTTTTAATTATTGCAAGTACAGAAACATATACGAAGGAAGCAAATTATATATCAGTATTTTAAATGTAGGAAAAAAGGTGATTTTCACATTGAGAAGAAAAACCAAGTTAAAAGTCATAAACACAGGGCACTTTCGCAATGTAACATTTGGCAAGTTAAATAATGTGGGCAAATGCACTAAACTTTGGAACCTCAATTCTTCCTATAAAACAAAAGGCAGAAAATAAATTTCTATTAAATTTTGATCCTTTCTGAATCAAAATTGCCACAAAGTGTCCTAGATCATTTATATCAATAAAGATATCAATATATCATTTATATAAATACTTTTTAGGAACACAAGAGTATCTTGAATTCTTTAAACTACTGAATTAAGTAAACTAAAAATAATGTTTTAGGACATTTTCCATAGGAAACATCCTTGTTACTCAGCAACTCTCACATCACAAAGACACTAACAGAAGATTTGATAGTCATACATTGTGTCATATAAACATTTAACATACTACTGCTTGTATGAGTTTCTTTATTTAATAGCCTATAGTTTAGAAAAACATATTATTGAACATTGGCATTATATAATTTTTGAAGGCTGCAAAACATACAATTCAATAAAGCTAGCTACTACCACTTGAAGTTGAATAGAGAAGCAACGTAAAAGAGAAATAATGAAAAGTATTTAATGTAAATAACACCAAGTATCCTGTTGTACTGCTCATGTAATTAAATTAGAATTTCATTAAGGATTTTCCCTCATCGTATTGGTAAAATGCATACCTCTCCAACTTCACTTATAAAAAATAGAATTAAAAGTGCTTGTTCTATCCCAGTAACAAATCTTTGCCTTTAAAACAAAAAAGGAAGTACCAATGTTGTTTATTTGTATAAATGTTCTTCAAGGACGCCCGATTCCCTTTACACATCTCATAAATGTCAACCTTTCTAATGGAAAATATTATTTTCTATGCAAGCTGATGCCTTTATGCAGTGTCACTTCCCTTCTCCCTGTGGAGTAACTGATGCCTTTACTACACATGAGTCACCCATTTACAATTACTGTTGCCGAAGACAGCCTGTCCACTGCTGTTTCTCCACACCCCATTGCTGTGTCATGTTGTGTGAAGTTGTGCCTCAGTGAGCGCTTGCAGCATTTCTCCTGCATGCTGTGCACTGGTGGTTTCCCTCCTCACCTCACCATATCGCAGCTGTCATCTCGGTGTCATCTGTCTTGCTGGATGTCTTCCCCAGCAGCACTGTGTTACAATATGCATTGCCTCATTGCTTAGGATCTGGCAGGGATCCAGGAACTCAAATTTGGCAATCCTTATGAATGAAAGCTTCTGCCAGTGAGCTTACTCATTGTAAGTAGATGGAAATTTTGCATGCAGGATACAGATAAATTTTATTCAGGCCTACATAAATGACTGAAAAGAAAGTTGGTAAATTGACTGAGAATTTCAATGCTAAATTTACACTGGGTTGAAAAATAAGTAAAGAGTCTGTTTTAGTCTGTTCTCCAGAGAAACAGAACCATTAAATATGTATATATATGTATATATAAATCATATGTTAGAGGTGTGTGTGTGTATATGTGTGTGTGCTCAGTTGTGTCTGGCTTTGTGATCCCATGGTCTGTAGCTCGCCAGGTTCCTTTCTCCCTGGGATTTTCCAGGCAAAAATACTGAAATGGGTTATCATTTCCTACTGCAGGGGGTCTTCCCAATTCTAGGGATCAAAGTTGTGTCTCTTGTATTGGTAGGTGGATTCTTTACCACTGAGCCACATGGGATATGTTGCTTAGTTGCTCAGTCATGTCCAACTCTTTGCGACCCTTTGGACTCTAGCCTGTCAGGGTCCTTTGTCTGTGGGATTTCCCAGGCGAGTATACTGGAGTGGATTCCTTCTCCAGGGAATCTTCCTGATGGAGGGAATCAAACTAGTGTCTTTGGTGTCTCCTGAACTGTAGGTGAATTCTTTACCCTCTGAGCCACTGGGGAAGCCCCAGCCACCTGGGAAGCCCTATGTAAAATGTAATATGACTTATAAATATCTTCAGATATACATTTTATATTTATGTATTATATATAATATTTAGAAATTTACATATTTATGTATTTTACATACATATTTACATCTATATGATGTATTGTAAGGAATTGACACACATGATTATGGAGACTAGCAATTCCAAGTCTGTAGTATAGGACAGCAGGTTTGAGACCCAGGAGAGGAGATGGTACAGATGATACCTGTGGGTAGTTTACTGAAGAGTTCCCTCTTACTCAGGGAGGCAGATCATTTTATTTTACCCAGTCCTTCAGCTAATTGTTTGAGGCTCACTCACACTATGGAAAACTCCTCTCCCTGCTGAACTTTCCTCAAACGTTAAGCTTTTTAGCGTATATGCTCCTTTAAGTCTCATCATATCATAAGATTTCTGCTACGTTACTTACATTCATTGCATTAATTCTATCAGTAAGTAATATGATCATTCTTCTAATATTTGTGTAGTTCAGGGAAGATCTATAGAAGTAATTATAACCTTTGTTTATCACTATGGAGAAAGTTGAGAGCCAAAGGGTCTAAGAAAATGCGCACTATAAAATCTCTATAGAAACACTAAATGAGTGAAAATAATCTTTAAATAACATATCTTGGTAGCACACTGACATCTGGACTTAAGTGCAATATGGGGCCCCCTGCTTCTCTGCATTAGAGCACAAAATTAGCAATCAACTAGTTCATTGTGGAATCAACTGCTGTTTCCAAACAAAGAATGCCAGCAGCCAATGCAGGGTTGCTAAGTGCCTGATTACACTAAGACAATGATGGCCTGCCAAAGATCTCCCTCAATCCAGCTTTAACACTGAGGCCAAGAGACATTTGGTATGCAGAGTGGAATGTCATCAAACTGGGTAATTGAATGATTTAAATTAGGTTTTGTCTGTGTATCCCCTTTTTCTTACAGTCACATTCTTATACTCTCCCTGGCTGTGTAAAGGATCTGTTTGGATCTATATGATCTTTATGGAAAAGGTGTAAAGATCCACTAAAATAACAAACGGTCTATCTTTATACTTGCTCTATGTTTATCGTTTTTGAAGTGTTTTTCAGATTTGTGAACACTCAGTTCTATTTAACCTCCTGGCATCTGTTACTGTAATTAAGGGCATAACAATCAATTCCCTAAAATTATATTAGATGTTCTCAGTGAAAAATTATCCAGAGGCATATTCTCAACCGGGATTTCACACACAGCCCAGTCCTGACCACGTTAGCCTTGGTGTTAGTAATCACTAATGGATCTCTCTGAATGTAACCAACTTGACAGATAACTTTGGGAAAACAGGAAATTTAAGGTTATTCACTTTCAAAAATATAAAACATGTCTGGAATGTTTGATTACTGAATTGCAGAGACTCTGTTCCTCAAATTTTATTTTTTCCCTTTATTGATCCACCCAATTTCCATAGCTATCAATATAATAGTCATAAAGACACTTTAGATTCTCACATTCTTGTGTACTTATATAATTCCAAACTTAAATGCCTTACTCATATATCCAATTTCCTGATGTTATTTCTACCTGGAATATTTTTTTACTGTTCCTATTAAACTGACTACTACAAAGTTCTCCCTTCTGGTTATGATATTACAATATAAACCTTATTTCACAAGTTAGGAATTTGTCGTTTACTTTTCCATCCTTCTTTTTCCTGCAATATCCTCCATGCATTTAGAGGCCCAGCATTCCTTGCATTCTAAATGCTTTATCTCTCTCCAGTATTATCCCAGGAGGTATAGATGGGACAATCCCTCATCACTTCCTTAAATAACTAACCTTCAATTGTAGGATAAAGATAAAGCTCCTCTAAGAAGATACTACCTCATTTGAGTCTTGTCCATTGTGCAAAACTCATCTTTTATACTTCCTGACACTTCATGACCCAGAACACTTGATTTCTTATAGTTTCCAGAGAAATTATGTTGTTTTGTGCAGCATTCATTTATTTATTTACTATGTCAGAAAATACTAAGAGCTTTGCTGGACCTTTGCTTACTCTTTTTTCCAGAAGATGCTTCCTCCTACTTCAGCTAGCTAATAGTTATCTTTATTTAACTCATATCCATGCTGTGATGGTTTGTTTTATGTCTAAACTAGAATGGTTCAGGGGTGTCCAAGTTTAACATTATTTCTTGTCGGGTCTGTGAAGGTGTTTCCAGATGAGATTAGCATTTCAATCAGTGGGCTCACTAAAATAGACCAGCCTCCACAATGTGAGTGGGCTTCATCCAATCTGTTGAGACCTTGAATAGAACCAAAACATGGAAGAAAGAGGAATTTGCCCCCTCTTCCTTCCTGCCTGCCCAACTGAGCTAGAACATAGGTTTTCTCCTGTCCTTGGACTGGGATTTACACATCTGGCTCCCCTGGATCTCAGGTTTTCTGACTTGGACCAGAATGAAACCAGTCGCTTTCCTGGGAGTCCAGACTGAGGACAACAGATCATGGGACTTCGCAGGACACAATCACAGGTGCCATTTCTTCATAGGAAACTGTTCAAATGTGTGTATATACACATATATATTATTTATTTTGTTTTTCTGGAGAATTTTAATAGAAATGACACATTGTTCAGAAAGTTAATCTTAACAACCTCAAAGTTTCTAGTTACTCGCGCTTTGACTTTTTTCTCCTTGTTGTTTAGCCTCAAAGTCATGTCCGACTCTTTGTGATCCTATGGACTATAGCCCTCTAGGCTCCTCCATCCCTGGGATTTCCTAGGCAAGAATACTGGAGTGGGTTGCCATTTCCTTCTCCATGGGATCTTCATGATCCAGGGATTGAACCCATGTCTTCAGCATTGCAGGCATATTCTTTACCATTGAACCAAGAGGGAAGCCTTGACTTTCCTACAAATCTGCAGCTATCTCTAACTCTAGCTCTCTGCCCACTGGGCAGTGCACCTCTTTCTCCGTTGTAGGAGATTCCACTTATCCAACTTATAAGGGATATCGCAATATGCCTTACACAGTAAAAATAATGATTAAATTATTTACTAAGATTCTATTATTTTTTGAAAATGTTTTCAATACATACACTTACATATCTGGAAAAGAATACAAACTTCAAATGATCACATAAGCTTGACAAACTTAGAATCTTTTTTTAAAGCTCATTATTTTTTTAAAACTCATTATTTGAAAGTTTCTAGCTACAAGTTGAAAAAAATAAACTTTTTCATGAAGACAGCTTGATACCTGAGTCATTATCAGACTAAAATTATGGAATTAACAAGAAGAAAAATATGGTATGCTTGTATTATTGGGGCATATTCTCTTCATTCTGAAGAGTCTTGGAAATTGTTTTTCAAAGTTGAGTTGAAATATGATAGAAAATAGAGTTAAATGCCTGGACATAAATGAGTTGAAGAATTTGTAAAATGCAGGTGCTATTCAGTTCTAGAATTTCTGTTAGAGCACTGTACTCCTTGTGTAAGATCTGCAGTATCTTAGGACCTATGTAAAATATGTATGTAAAACAATTTCTTCTCTCTGCCTGATCATTTATAAGTTAAAGCTACTTAGGCTAACATTTCCTGTTGTGGCAATGACTGCAAAATCTGAAGTTGTACCAAACTGAGTTTCACTCCTGCTATGTTCACTTAATAATTGTGTGATTATTAGCAAAATTTTAACTTCTCTGGGCTTCCCTGGTGGCGCAGAGGTTAAAGCGTCTGCCTGCAGTGTGGGAGACCTGAGTTCAATCCCTGGGTTGGGAAGATCCCCTGGAGAAGGAAATGGCAATCCACTCCAGTATTCTTGCCTGGAGAATCCCATGGACGGAGGAGTTTGGTGGGTCGCAAAGAGTTGGATATGACTGAGCGACTTCATTTTCACTTTCTTTCACTTTCTAACTTCTCTAGTGCTCAGTTACATCATTTGAAAAGCGGAAGTAACCTACCTCAACTATTATGAAGATTAAATAAGATGACAGGCGCCTGGAAGTAATAACATGCCCGTACATCTTCTGTTTATCACTAATGTCATGTGTCTCCTCTAACATCTGCAGTCTTACTTCCAATTCTCTTCTAAAGATTAAAATTCTGTATACCTTTTTTGTTGTAATTTTTAAATAATTCTTTGAGGATTAAACTTGATTTAGATAAACACTGAAGACTGACTTTCACAAATAATGAACCTAATTATCTGTCACTTAATGATACACATATTATGACTGCTGTGTACAGACAAGTCTATTCTTCAGGAACACATACACACACACACGTATATATAAGAAGAAAATATAGCCTCTGCTCTAGCAGAATGTTTTATTTTGTGTATGTATTGATTTTCACATATATAAAATATTATTCTTACTTTGAAATATAAATATTTCATTTAAAATACAAAGTAACAAATAATAAAATACTACAAAATATGAAAACTAAAACAATTTGATATGATGTCAGTATAAAAAGTAGTGTACTACTAATTCAGAGCAGTTTCAGGAACAAATCCAAAGAAAAAATGACAGGAGTGAAATGATATGCCAGTTTTTAAGAGACAGGAAAAATGACATTGTTTAGAAGTGAGAACTTTGGTCATGTGAAAGTTTAACCCATCAAATCATTTTTATATATAGTTTTTCCAATGTTTGCCTAAAATATTTATATTTAAATATTGTCCCCTAAAAGTTAATTTTTCTCCCTCCTTTCATAATAAACTTTGAGTGGAGACATCAGCATAATCAGAAATTGAATTCAGCCACTATTCTGTGTGTCAGTTTATTCTTCTGTCATAATTTTCAAATATTTAAGCACATTTTGTTTACAGATAACACTCTATAATTTGATAAAGTAGAGTAAACCTTAATCCTCTTTTTTCAAGAATAAAATGTTCATTGTAATGCCCAATACCATAAAGACTGCATAGAATGCATTTTGTGAACTTCAGTCACATGCAATAAGCATTAAGTGGACACACAATGTACCAGATCCTAGGACGGATATGAAAATACACCTTTGAAAAACACTGATGTGGCTTTCTAAGGATCTTATGTATTTTCACATCTTGAGGTATGAAATGAACATTTTCAGGCAATATCTTTCCAGGCTTATTAGTTCCTTTCAAATACTCTACATTTTCATTAGCTTATAATAATTCTTAATTAATACAATTGGTAAAAAGAAATAAATAGGAATATGTACAAAGGAAATGAGAGTCATACTGACTAAATTATGACTAACACACACACTTCTAGTTTACTACCAGTGGTCAACTACATGTAGCATAACAAAATATGACTGAAGTATGTTTTACCATAATGTCCAAAATCACTGCAGATGGTGATTGCAGCCATGAAATTAAAAGACGCTTACTCCTTGGAAGAAAAGTTGTGACCAACCTAGATAATATATTCAAAAGCAGAGACATTACTTTGCCGTCTAAGATCCTTCTAGTCAAGGCTATGGTTTTTCCTGTGGTCATGCATGGATGTGAGAGTTGGACTGTGAAGAAGGCTGAGGGCCGAAGTATTGATGCTTTTGAACTGTGGTGTTGGAGAAGACTCTTGAGAGTCCCTTGGACTGCTAGGAGATCCAACCAGTCCATTCTGAAGGAGATCAACCCTGGGATTTCTTTGGAAGGAATGATGCTAAAGCTGAAACTCCAGTACTTTGGCCACCTCATGCAAAGAGTTGACTCACTGGAAAAGACCCTGATGCTGGGAGGGATTGGGGGCAGGAGGAGAAGGGGACGACAGAGAATGAGATGCCTGGATGGCATCACGGACTCAATGGACTTGAGTCTGAGTGAACTCCGGGAGCTGGTGATGGACAGGGAGGCCTGGCGGGCTGCGATTCATGGCGTCGCAAAGAGTCGGACACGACTGAGTGACTGAACTGAACTGAACAAATGACTACTAAATGTGGATATTTAAGGTATTTGGACCCATTATATATAATGGAAACTTGTCTTAAGCAAATATGGAGAATGAAAAATCCAAGATGTGCAGTTTTTAATAGAAAGACCCAGGAGAATGAATGATATAACTTCAATCTGAGTTACAAAGCAGGGAAACAGATGGTGTGATTTCCAGTCTTAGTCTAAGAGTCTGAGAGCCAGGAGAGATGAGGGTGTGAGTCCAAGTATGGAGGCAGATGAAGATCTACATCCTATCTCAAAGACAGTCAGGAAGAAATAATTTTTTTCTTACTCAGCTTTTATTTAATTCAGGCCTTGTGGATTGAATGGTGATCACCCATATTGGGAAGAGCAATATGCTTTACTCAGTCTACTTATTTTCATGCAGAAATGCCATTACAGACACACTCAGAAGTAATATTTAACTGACTTTCTAGGCACCTGGTGGCTCAATCAATTAGATTCATAGTATTAATTATCACAATATCATGGAAGAGAGATTAATAACAAAATGATTGAGTGCATGCATTGAGTCACATTGTATATTGAAATCATGTAGTTACACTTAAGTTTATTAAGCTCTGGGATATAAAACAGGAAGGGGTTCACAAAAATATTAATATATTCTTATAGCTGGTGTTTATAACAGTTTTGGTGATTTCAATAGCATAAGAAAACTAATAAAATTCAGAAATAGGCATTCATAATTGAAACTCTACAACCAATTTATACCTCCAGTCCTGAGCTTGTAATAAATACAAGTCCTTTCATCATGTGTGTGCAAAGTCACTTCAGTCACATCTGACTCTTTGCAACCCTATGGACTGTAACTATCCAGGCTCCCCTGTCTATGGAGATTCTCCAGGCAAGAATACTGGAATGGTTTGCCGTGCCCTCCTCCAGGGGATCTTCCCAAACAAGGGATCGAACCTGTGTCTCTTATGTCTCTTGCATTAGCAGGAAGGTTCTTTACCACTAGTGCCACCTGGAAAGACTTTTATCATAAACAACTAAATAACTGGGCAGGAGCACAAAGTAAATGGGTATTGATGTTGAGCAGTAGACAGTTCAGAAATATAATCTGTGATATAAGGTGCTAAATGAGATGATCTCCATGATTATCCTAACCCTCTGCCTAGTCACATTTTCTAAACCACAGCATATGTAGGGCTTCCCAGGTGGTGCAGTGGTAAGGAATCCACCTACTAATGCAGAAGACACCGGTTCCATCCCTGAGTCAGGAAGATACCCTGGAGTAGGAAATAGCGACTTACTCCAGTATTCTTGCCTGGAAAATTCCATGGACAGAGGAGCTTGGCGGGCTACAGTCCATTGGGCCATAAAGAATTGTACACAATTGTACACACATACTATGAGACAGTAGAAGCATATAGAATATGTGCTTAGCCTTGTTAAGCTAAGATCAGAGTTGGAGTGACAAGATGTTCAAATATTGCAGGAAGAAGTACTAAAGAAGAAGCAGCTGGGCAGAGGAAAAGACTCATAAGTAAGTAACAGTCTTCCCTTGAGTTCTGGGCTGTATCCCATACTTGCTTACTTTTTGCATGAGGCTAAAAAGAGAACTATTGGGGAAAATGAAACAAAACAAATACTGGCATAAGAACCATCATCCAGGGACTGTGAGATGTGTACTGTGAGATGTGTACCTCTGGAACTCATAAAAGACTAGAAGATAATTGTGTTTGAAATAATCTGATTGGAGAGGCCCTTTGAACACCCCCCAGCAATCAACAGGGAATCCAGAATTCACAGAAAGCTCTCTCCATATTAAGGGCTAAACTAATTTAAAAGTAACCTCAAAAAGTTCTCTCCATAGTATTACGGGTAAACTAGATTAAAAGCAAACACCATGCACAAGTGAGCACTATATGTCTAATAAAATCTAAAATAATCCTCAAAAAGAGCAAGCCCATTTTCATGTAAGATGAACATAAATAAAATCAAACTGAAAAATCATTTCAAAAAAGGCTGGTAACTAAAGATAAAGATCACTTAAAATTAGAGGAGTGAAAATATAGATCATTGAGTTAAAAATAACATCAACTACAAAAATTCCCATAAGAAACTAAACAGAAAACACTGAAATGATGATCTTAAGAAACTGATACAAAACAAAACAACAGTAACAAAACCCAACTTTTGACGTAGAATTCTTTTTCAAGTAAAAATCTTCTAATTGAAAAAGAACTGTTTACATTGTCAGACAAAAATTAAAAGAATATCTATTAGCAGACCTATACTATAAAACTGTTAAAGGAAGTTCTTCAGGTGGATGCTAAAGGATTTCAGACAAAATCTGAGCCTCCACAAAGAAATGGAAAAGAGAACTGGTAAATAAGTGAAAAATATAAAAATACTGAGCACTGTTTATTTCTTAATCAAGTGTTAACATACTCTATTACAGAATTTAAAACTTATGTAAAAGTAAGTGTGTGTTTTCCAGTATATAATATAATGTAAAAAAAAAATAGGAACGATGACAGGAGTAGACTTTTGAAGCTCACAAAGATGTTTGTGGCATAGAATGAGGTTATGGTTTCATAGATATATACTTATCTCCAAATTTATCAAGTTGTATACATTAAATATGCAAAGCTTTTTATATGTCAGTTCAGTTCAGTTCAGTCGCTAAGTCGTGTTTGACTCTTTGCCAATTATACCTCAATAAATGGGTTTTCTAGTGTCATACCTTTTTGCCTTTCCATACTTTTCATGGGGTTCTCAAAGCAAGAATACTAAAGTGGTTTGCCATTCCCTTGTCCAGTGGACCACATTTTGTCAGAAGTCTCCACCATGACCCTACAGGGCATGGCTCATAGTTTCATTGAGCTAGACAAGACTGTGGTCTATGTAATCAGTTTGGTTAGTTTTCTGTGATTGTGGTTTTCATTCTGTCTGCCCTCTGATGGATAAGGATGAGGCTTATGGAAGCTTCCTGATGGGAGAGACTGGTTGAGAAACCAGATATCAAATTGCCAACAACCATTGGATCATTGAAAAAGCAAAAGATTTCCAGAAAAGCACCTACTTTTGATTTTTTTGACTATACCAAAATCTTCGACTGTGTGGATCACAACAAACTGTGACAAATTCTTAAAGAGATGGGGATACCAGACCACTTGACCAGCCTACTAAGAAATCTGTATCAGTTCAAGAAGCAACAGTTAGAACTGGACATGGAACAATGGACTGGTTCCAAATCGGAAAAGGAGTATGTTAAGGCTGCATATTTTCACCCTGCTTATTTAACTTATATGCAGAGTACATCATGCAAAATGCCAGATTGGATGGAGCACAAGCTAGAATCAAATTTTCTGGGAGAAATATCAATAACCTCAGAAATGCAGATGATCACCCTTATGGCAGAAAGGGAAGAAGAACTAAAGAGCTTCTTGATGAAAGTCAAAGAGGAAAGTGAAAAAGTTGGCTTAAAACTCAACATTCAGAAACCTAAGATCATGGCACCCAGTCCAATCACTTCTTGGCAAATAGATGGGGAAACAATAGAAATGAGAGACTTTATTTTGAGGGGCTCCAAAAAAATCACTGCAGATGGTAACTGCAGCTGTGAAATTAAAAGACTCTTGCTCCTTGGAAGAAAAGCTATGACCAACTTAGACGGCATATTAAAAAGCAGAGACATTACCCACAAAGGTCCATCTAGTCAAAGATATGGTTTTTCCAGTTGTCATATGTACGTGAGAGTTAGACTATAAAGAAATCTTAGGGCCAAATAATTGATGCTTTTGAACTGTGGTGTTGGAGAAGACTTGAGAGTCCCTTGGACTGCAAGGAGAGCAAACCAGTCCATCCTAATGGAAATCAGTTCTGAATATTCATTGGAAGGACTGATGCTGAAGCTGAAACTCTAATACTTTGTCCACCTGATGGGAAAAACCAACTTATTGGAAAAGACCTTGATGCTGGGAAAGACTGAAGGCAGGAGGAGAAGGGGACAACAGAGGATGAGATGGTTGGATGGCATCACTGACTTGATGGACATGAGTTTAGGTGAACTCTGGGAGCTGGTGATGGACAGGGAAGCCTAGTGTGCTGTAATCCACTGGGTCACAAACAGTCAGACACGACTGAGTGACTGAACTGACAATGGGTTTTTAAAGCTTAAAATGTATGATAATGGCACAAAGAATGGGAGATGGAAAAATAATAATTTAAGATTCTTACAACAAATATGGAATAATATTTTGAGGTAAACTTTAATAAACCAATGGTTACTGTAAACACTAAAAGGATCACTACAAATTTAAAACAAGATATATATTCAATAAGTCAATGCAGTAAAAAGTATTTGGTGTATTAAACATTATCTAGAAAAAAGAGGAAAATGTCACCAAGAACAAATTGGATACATAGAAAAAAACAGCTTGATTAGAATTAAGTATGATGCGGTGCTGATTTAGTTGCTAAATTGTGTCCGACTCTTGTGACCTCATTGACTGTAACCAGCCAGGCTCCTAGGTCCGTGGGATTTTCCAGGCAAGAATCCTGGAATAGGTTGCCATTTCCTTCTCCAGGGGACCTTCCCAACCCAGAGACCAAACTCCGGTCTCCTGCATGGCAGGCAGATTCTTTACTGATTGAGTTACCAGGGAACCTTCTAAGTATAGCTATGTAGATAATTGCATTAAATGTAATTCAACAACACAGAAGAATTAAAATAAAGACAAATTACAGACTGCATTTTGAAAAAAATCAAGATTTAACAATACAGTTTACAATAGAAACAGGTAAAACTCAAGAAAACTAGAGTGTCTACCTTATCATGGGACAATGAAGAATTGATTTTGCATTTATGCACATAAAAAGTGCTTTGTTATTAGTCATTAAAGAAGCGCAAATTGAAACCATATTGAGATACCATCACACTGACTACAGTGGTGAAATTTTTAAATTATGACAAGAATAAATACTGGTGAAAATGTAGCAGAGATAGATATTGGTAGAGATGGATACTGGTAGGACTGGTAGGCAGGTAAAATTTTATGGTCATTTTAAATATTATTCTAATATTCTTTTTCTATAAGTTTATACCAACTTCATGACTCAGAAATTCCATATCTAGGTATTTCCCAAGATAAATCATGAGCTCACAGACACATACATAAATGTTCAAAGCTGCTTTTTTTTTTCATAATAGTTCCAAATAGGAAACAACCAAAATGTCCAATGATATGACAACTTATAGGCAAGTTTTTTTTTGTTCACATGAAAGAATACTATCCAGCAGTAAGTGAATGAACTAGGGAAGTATTTAGCAACATGGATTAAATTCAAAGAAAAATCTGTTGAGTAAAAAAGTGGGATGCAAAAGTGTATACCCAGTGATTCTTTTATATAATATTCCAGAAATGACAAATCTAGTCATAGTGAAAAATGTTAGAACAATGGTTGGAAAGACAGCAGGGTCAGAGGGGATGACAATTGACTGGTAGGTGTATAAGTGATGTTTGTGAGTGACAGAAACATTCTATAACTTATTTGGGGCATAGAGTACATGAGTGTACACATTTGAAAACTCATAAATAGACTTCCATGCCTAAGCTTTGTGTGTGATACTGCATATAAATGATACTTTAGTAGTTCAGTTCAGTAGCTCAGTAGTGTCTGACTCTTTGCGACCCCATGAACTGCAGCATGCCAGGCCTTCCTGTCCATCATCAACTCCCAGAGTCCACCCAAACCCATGTCCATTGAGGCGGTGGTGCCATCTAACCATCTCATCCTCTGTCATCCCCTTCTCCTCCTGCCCTCAATCTTTTCCTGCATCAGGTTTTTTTCAAATGAGTCAGCTCTTCGCATCAGGTGGCCAAAGTATTGGAATTTCAGCTGCAATATCAGTCCTTCCAAAGAACACCCAAGACTGATCTCCTTTAGAATGGACTGGTTGGATCTCCTTGCAGTCCAAGGGACTCTCAAGAGTCTTCTCCAACACCACAGTTCAAAAGCATCAATTCTTCGGGGCTCAGTTTTCTTTATAGTCCAAATCTCACATCCATACATGACCATTGAAAAACCATAGCCTTGACTAGATGGATCTTTGCAGACAAAGTAATGCCCCTGCTTTTTAATATGCTATCTAGGTTGGTCATAACTTTCCTCCCAAGGAGTAAGCATCTTTTAATTTCATGTTGCAATCACCATCTGCAGTGATTTTGGAGCCCAGAAAAATAAAGGCAGCCATGGTCTCCACTGTTTTCCCATCTATTTGCCATGAAGTGATGGGACCAGATGCCATGATCTTCATTTTCTGAATGTTGAGCTTTAAGCCAACTTTTTCACTCTCCTCTTTCACTTTCATCAAGAGGCTCTTTAGTTCTTCTTCACTTTCTGCCATAAGGGTGATGTCTTCTGCATATCTGAGGTTTTTGATATTTCTCCCTGCAAATACCTTAATAAAATAAATAATTTTAGTGAAAAAAAAAAACAGAATTTCTGAAAGATATAGGTTATATACTTACTCCTTCCTGCCTTACTTTTTCTCTTCCTTCTCTTCCCCCTACCTACCCCTGATACCTGGGAAATTAAGACTAGTTGGAAAGCATGCTAAATTTCACAGAAACTTTGATAATTGCCTAGTTTATTTCAAAAGCAATTGAATAATATTCTTTATCACTTATACAAAAAGATTTCTGGAAGTGATAAAGCTATAACCTCATTGCCTATTACATTCACACAGTTATGCTCTGCTTGAATAAGCATTAGCTCCAAAAAAAATTGTTATTGTAGAAATAAAACTTGACATTGAGTTTTAGGACATTATTGTAATTTCCTGCACAAACACAGGGGTTTATAGTGTTGTTAATACAAGTTTTCATTTACTCTGCTGGCCAGGGTACTGGCAATTTCCCTTAATTATAAAAAGTCCTTAGGTTTCGAACATAATGCACATAAGGACAAGGCAAAATGTTAGAAATTAATTCTTAAGTAGGAAGTCATGTGGGTACAATGCAGCATGAGTTTTTCTACCCTATTTCAAATCCCACAAAGGGACACTATCAACAAGAGTTTCACAATAACTGGCTTCAAACATATAGTTAAAATTAATACAACGTGTTCTGCCTTTGGAACTCAGTGTGAGCTGCATGAACCGTTTTAGAAAATGCTTGCCCTAATCTCAAATCAACTGTAAATCGTGAACTTTTCTCTTTTAAACTCTAATAACTTGTGGCTTGATATTTTAGTGAGCAATTCTAGCATTCTTGTAATTAAATTTCTAAAGAAATGGCATGCTAGTCTAAAGAAGATCAAAACATTTGTCAAGTTATTGCTAATCTGTTTTCTGAGCCAATCTGTTATTGGTATGACACTTTGGATGAAACTTAGGGTTGATTGATTCTTTTTTTAAGACTGGTCCTTCTTTATTCATTGGAATGACAATTTCTTTTTCAGAGGTTCCAAGAGCAGAATTTCATACCCTATACACAATTTACATGCAATATTTATTGTATTATTAATGAAATATTTTTAATATAAAGCTAAAATAAAATTTTTATGAACATATACTTCTGTAAATGTAATACAATATGAGGGAATGTCACAGGGAAGAACAACATGACTGCATATTGAATCTATTCCCTTAGCTATATGTTGTGCTCTGTTGCCTGTGCTTAGTCATACTGGCTCTTGACTTGTCTCCTCAAACAAAAGGCAACATCCTATAATAAATATAATAGCTCTTCCTCCAGGGTTTGCCTCCCAGGCTTGACCTTTCATGGCATAACACTTCTCACTCATATAGAGATTAAAAACTTGCAGAACAAAAAATAACATTTGTCTTGTTTAAAGTTTATAAGAACCTTATGACAAGACCTAATGGACAGCTTCAAAAACAAAAGAAACTCACATCCCCTCTGGGGTCTGGCCAAGCACCAAGAAGTCTACAACAACCAGCCACACTACCTCTCATTTTAGAATAAAAGAAGCTTGAATCTGGATTCAGGGAAGATGGTTCTTGGGGACACTCATCTATCATCTTCTCAGTCTGCTAGGTTTCTGAATAAAGTCATTACAGTATTCTTTGCCACAATACCTCTTCTCTCAATCTATTGTTTGGTCTATTTTTCAGAGAATAGTATGGAGTTGAACTCTATATCAGGCATAGTATATATGACAAAGATTTTAAGAATCAGAGATGAGACTGAGAGAATAGTATATATAGGGGGAATATACTTGAAATGCATATTTAGTTACTTAAAAAATAAATAAAGAGACAATAGAATTAAGAATGTAATCGTCATTTTATGTGTACTTTTAAAAAAATTCTTGACCATTGTATTAGATTTCTAGGTCTGTTATAACAGCGTACTGCAGAGGGGTGGCCTATAGCAATAGAAATTTATCCTATTACTGTTGTGGTGCTGGGAAAAGCCAATTCTAACTCTATCTTGGAACTGTTTCTTGGACTTACCTTTCATTGCTTTTCTTTAATTATACAAAATGGCCTGCCTCAGAGAATCCTGCCCCTCTGCCTGACTGTTAAACTAAAGTGCCTTTGTACATAATCCTATCTATATGTAAATGGCAGGATGGAAAAAATTAATACATCCCCTGCCTGAGGTTTGCCATTCTAGGTGATATTTCAAGATTAATGGCCTTTTACTTTGTTTCCTCATCTCTCCAGCATCTCTGTTCTATAAAAGAATCTGGCATCAGTACCCCAATAAGATGGTTATTTTTGAGACATTAGTCTTCAATCTTCTTGGTCTGACAGCTATCCAAATAAAGTCATATTCCTTGCCTTAATGCCTTGTCCTTCCAATTCATTGGCCTGTTGTGCAGCAGGAAGAGCAAGTTGGATTCAATAACACTGGAAGCTAGAGGACCAAAATCAGTAAATGCCAAACTCTCTCTAGAATCCAGGGAATAATATTTTCCATGCTTCATTCCACTTCTGGGTATTTTTCTGGAGAAACAAAAACACTAATTTGAAAAGATATTTACACCTCTATGGGTTTCCCAGCTGGCACTATTGGTAAAGAACTTTCCTGCCAATGTAGGAGACACCAGTTTGATTCATGGTTTGGGAAGATCCCCTGAAGAAGGGCATGGCAACCGGCTCCAGTATTCTTGCCTGGAAAATCCAATGGACAGAGGAGCTTTGTGGGCTACAGGCCATAGGGTTTCAAAGAGTAAGACACGATTTAAGTGACTTAGCATGCATACACTTATGCATACCCTCCTATATTTGCTACAGCACTATTTGCGATAGCCAAGATATGGAAGCAACCTAACCTCCCATTAGATGAATTATTATTAGATGAGTAGATAAGGAATATATTATAAATATACATGTGATATTAGTTATAAAAGATGAATGAAATCTTGCCATTTTCAACAACATGGATGGCCATTGTGGGTTTTATGCTAAAGGAAAGAATTTAAACAGAGAAAGACAAATAGTGTATGATTTTACTTTTATGAGTAACCTAAAAAAAATGTTTTGAAATGAAAAAGCATTGAAAAACCATGTACAGACTGATACAGAGGACAAACAGCTGGTGCCAGAGTGGAAAGGATTGGGGAGGATGACTGAAATAAGTAAGGGACATCAAGAGATATTAACTTCCAGTTATAATATAAACTAAGTCATTGGAATGAAATATACAGAGCATTGGGAATATAGTCAAAAGTACGATAATGACTATGTATGGTGATAGATGGTGGTTAGGCCTATTGTGGTTATTTTGTAATGTATAAAAATATTGAATGACACTGTTTTACACCTGCAACTAACATAATATTTAAGTCAATTATGAGAGGAGCTATCCCACGTCCAAGGAAGAAGCAGTGGCTGCACTTTGCTGGAACAGCCGTGAAGAGATAGCCCACGTCCAAGGTAAAGGAAACCCAAGTAAGATGGTAGGGACTGAGAGAGGGCATCAGAGGGCAGACAGACTGAAACCAAATTCACAGACAACTAGCCAATCTGATCACACGGACCACAGCCTTGTCTAACTCAGTGAATCTAAGCTATGCCATGTGGGGTCACCGACGACAGACAGGTCGTGGTGCAGAGGTCTGATAGAATGTGGTCCACTGGAGAAGAGAATGGCAAACCACTTCAGTGTTCTTGCCTTGAGAACCCCATGAACAGTATGCAAAGGTAAAAAGATAGGACAGTGAAAGATGAACTCCCCAAGTCCGTAGGTGCCTGATATGCTACTGGAGATCAGTGGGGAAATAACTCCAAAAAGAATGAAGGAATGGAGCCAAAGCAAAATCAACACCCAGTTGGGGATGGGACTGGTGATAGAAGCAAGTTTTGATGCTGTAAAGAGCAATATTGCATTGGAACCTGGAATGTTAGGTCCATGAATTAAGGCAAATTGGAAGTGGTCTAACAGGGGATGACAAGAGTGAACATCAACATTCTAGGAATCAGCAAACTAAGATTGACTGGAAGGGTTGAACTTAACTCAGATGACCAAAATATCTACTACTGTGGGCAGGAATCCCTTAGAAGAAATGGAGTAGCCATCATAGTCAACAAAAGAGTCCACAATGCAGTACTTGTATGCAATCTCAAAAACGACAGAATGATCTGTGTTCATTTTCAAGGCAAACCGTTCAATATCACGGTAATCCAAGTCTATGCCCCAACCAGTAACACTGAAGAAGCTGAAGTTGAACAGTTCTATGAAGACCTATAAGACATTTTAGAACTAACACCCAAAAAAGATGTCCTTTTCATTATAGGAGACTGGAATGCAAAAGTAGGAAGTCAAGAAATACCAGTAGTAACAGGCAAATTTGTTCTTGGAGTACAGAATGAAGCAAGGCAAAGGCTAATAGAATTCTGCCAAGAGAATGCACTGGTCATAGCAAACACCCTCTTCCAACAACACAAGAGAAGACTCTACACATGGACATCACCAGATGGTCAACACCGAAATCAGATTGATTATATTATTTGCAGCCAAAGAAGGAAAAGCTCTATACAGTCAGCAAAAACCAGACTGGGAGCTGACTGTGGTGCAGAACATGAACTCCTTATTACCTAATTCAGACTGAAATTGAAGAAAGTGGAGAAAACCACTAGACCATTCAGGTATGACCTAAATCAAATGCCATATGACTATACAGTAGAAGTGAGAAATAGATTCAAGCGACAAGATCTGATAGACAGAGGGCCTGATGAACTATGGAAGGAGGTTCCTGACAATGTACAGGAGACAGGAATTAAGAATATCCCCAAGAAAATGAAATGCAAAAAAGCAAAATGGCTGTCTGAGGAGGCCTTACAAATAGCTGTGAAAACAAGGGAAGTGAAAAGCAAAGGAGAAAAGAAAAGTCATACCCATTTGAATGCAGAGCTCTAACGAATAGCAATAAGAGATAAGAAAGCCTTCCTCAGTGATCAATGCAAAGAAATAGAGGAAAACAATAGAATGGGAAATACTAGGGATCTCTTCAAGAAAATTAGAGATACCAAGGGAACATTTCATGCAAAGATGGATGCTATAAAGGACAGAAATGGTATGGGCCAAACAGAAGCAGAAGATATTAAGAAGAGGTGGCAAGAATACACAGAAGAACTCTACAAAAAAGATCTTCAATACCCAGATAATCAGGATGGTGTGGTCAGTCATCTAGAGGCAGACATCCTGGAATGTGAAGTCAAGTGGACCTTAGAAAGAATCACTGCGAACAAAGCTAGCGGAGGTGATGAAATTTCAGTTGAGCTATTTCAAATCCTGAAAGATGATGCTGTGAAAGTGCTGCACTCAATATGCCAGCAAATTTGGAAAACTCAGCAGTGGCCACAGGACTGGAAAAGGTCAGTTTTCATTCCAATCCCAAAGGAAGGCAGTGCCAAAGAATGCTCAAACTACCACACAATTTCACTTATCTCACATGCTAGCAAAGTAATGCTCAAAATTCTCCAAGTCAGGCTTCAGTAATAAGTGAACTGTGAACTTTCAGATGTTCAACCTGGTTTTAGAAAAGGCAGAGGAATCAGAGATCAAATTCCAACATCTGCTGGATTATCGAAAAAGCAAGAGAGTTCCAGTAAAACATCTACTTCTGCTTTATTGACTATGCCAAAGGCTTTGACTGTGTGGATCACAATACATTGTGGAAAATTCTGAAAGAGATGGGAATACCAGACTACCTGATCTGCCTCTTGAGAAACCTATATGCAGGTCAGGAAGCAACAGTTAGGACTGGACATGGAACAACAGACTGGTTCCAAATAGGATAAGGAGTACGTCAAGGCTGTATCTTGTCACCCGGCTTATTTAACTTATATGCAGAATCCATCATGAGAAACGCTGGGCTGGAAGAAGCACAAGCTGGAATCAAGATTGCCAGAGGAAATATCAATAACCTCAGATATGCACATGACACCACCCTTATGGCAGAAAGTGAAGAGGAGCTAAAAAGCCACTTGATGAAAGTGAAAGAGGAGAGCAAAAAAGTTGGCTTAAAGCTCAACATTCAGAAAACTAAGAGCATGGCATCTGGTCCCACCACTTCATGGGAAATAGATGGGGAAACAGTGGAAACAGTGTCAAACTTTATTTTGGGGGGGCTCCAAAATCACTGCTTATGGTGACTGCAGCCATGAAATTAAAAGACGCTTACTCCTTGGAAGGAAAATTATGACCAACATAGACAGCATATTAAAAAGCAGAGATATTACTTTGCCAACAAAGGTCCATCTAGTCAAGGCTGTGGTTTTTCCAGTGGTCATGTGTGGATGTGAGAGTTGGACTATGAGGACAGCTGAAAACTGAAGAATTTTTTCTTTTGAACTGTGGTGTTGGAGAAGACTCTTGAGAGTCCCTTGGACTGCAAGGAGATCCAACCAGTCCATTCTGAAGGAGATCAGCCCTGGGTATTCATTGGAAAGACTGATGCTGAAGTTGCAACTCCAATACTTTGGCCACCTGATGCGAGGAGCTGACTCACTGGAAAAAACCCTGATGCTGGGAAAGATTGAAGGCAGGAGGACAAGAGACGACAGAGGATGAGATGGTTGGATGGCATTACCAACTTAATGGACATGGGTTTGTGTGAAATCCAGGAGTTAGTGATGGACAGGGAGGTCTGGCATGCTGCGGTTCATGGGGTCTCAAAGAGTCAGACACGACTGAGCAACTGAGCTGAACTGAACTGAGAGGACATGAATTTTTAAGGAGACATTATTCAACCAAATACAGTAATAATCAATAAAAAGTATTTTAATGTCAGTCTCTTTTAGGGAGTTAATATAATTTAACTAAGCATATGGAATTATGGTATTGTATCATTTACTAATTTATTTATTTGTTCATTCACAGATACTTACAGAACACCTATACAGTAATAGTCCCTGTGATGGCCGTTACTGAGAAGGAAAGAAAGAATAAGTGAAAAAAAAAAGGAAGAGATTGAGCAGGAAGAAAGAAGGGAAAGAAGGAAGGAGATTCAAAAATAGAGACAAAACCTAAAAACACAAAATTTATTACTATTTTAAGTTGAGTAGGTCATTTTTTCCTTTGAAAAATGTATTTGATGCAAAATAACTAAACAGACAATGTCCTGTGATGATACTCATGTAATTTCTACAAAGGTGATGTCACGTGCCATATTATTTACATAGGATATTTAACTCCTAAATGTTAATTTCCCAGATTCTGTCACTGGAAAAAGTAATGAATAGAACCATAACCATCACGTCCTAGAGATACTAATTATTTAGTAACTAGAAAAACAAGATTACACAAAATTTTCCCTGAAACAACACTCCATGGACACTGTAAGCAAGATATACAAAGAAAGCAGTATAAAACTCTTATTATCTGCTAGATTTTCACCCTCAAGCTCTAAAAATGAAATATCTACTGCTAACTAGGTTAATTTTCAACCTATTTCTGACTGATCATACACTAAATCTCAAAATATGCTATGGAAATCACTGTATTCAAATTATCTGTAATGACTATTAAATAGATACATTCTTTGGTGTAAGACTACTAACTTTTTCAGAATCTTTATTGATAAGTACAAGAATTTGCATTTAAATTAGTTCTTTAGCAGATTCTAACATTAAAATTTAAGAACCAATGCTGTAACTCATAAACAATACTGTATGTGCTTAGTCACTCAATAGTGTCTGACTCTTTGTGACCCCATGGACTATAGCCCACCAGGCTCCTCTGTCAATGGGATTCTTAAGGCAAGAATACTGAAGTGGATACCCATTTCCTTCTCTAGGGGATCTACCTGAACCACGGATCAAACCTGGGTGTCCTGCATTACAGGCAGATTCTTTACCATCTGAGCTACCACAGAAGTGCAGCCCATTAAAAACATTACTAAAAAAGCAAAAAGAAAAAGAAAGTCCTTACAACAAGAAATGTTATAGTATGGAAAAACTAAAATGAGACAGGAAAAATAAGAAAGAACCACTGCTGATGCTACGAAGAGAAAATAGTTCTGGGGTGGGTGAGTAGAATTGACAAGGAAGGCCATCTGCAGTTTTCATTGATGAGATAAAATGCATGAAACATAATCAATAATTGCTGAAATGTTGATCTTCAGTTCAGTCACTCAGTCGTGTCCGACTCTTTGCGACCCCATGAATCGCAGCACGCCAGGCCTCCCTGTTTCACCAACTCTCAGAGTTCACTCAGATTCATGTCCATCGAGTCAGTGATGCCATCCAGCCATCTCATCCTCTGTTGTCCCCTTCTCCTCCGGCCTCCAACCCCTCCCAGCATCAGAGTCTTTTCCAATGAGTCAACTCTTCGCATGAGGTGGCCAAAGTACTGGAGTTTCAGCTTTAGCATCATTCCTTCCAAAGAAGTCCCAGGGCTGCTCTAACTATGGTCAAACCCCAGAAGCCTACATATTTTTTTTTTTTTAACTAGCATTCTAATTCAGTTCCTTGAAATCTAATTTTCTCTCCAAGTGAAGTGATCTCACTATCTAAGGAAAGCATTAAAGATGTAAAGTATATAAAAATTTCAAGTGGTCCTAGCCCATTGAATGGAGTGAAGAGAGAAAAAATCATCTTAGTTGGAATGTTGGTAACTCTTGGTAATACTAACCTCACTTATACTGTTCAGTAATTCATGATCTGGGAAGAACTATTTGAAAATTAATATTCTAAAACATAGTTAAATTCAGTCTATAAACATATGTTAAGATTCTGTGTTTTGTTATATTATAAAAATATATGAATTTGCACGTGTCTGTCAGAAATAGTTATTTATATAATACCATAAGGGAGGGCTTCCCAGGTGGCTCAGCAGTAAGAATCTGGTTGTCAATGCAGCAGACACTGGTTTGATCCCTAGGTCAGGAAGGTCACCTGGGGAAGGAAATGGCAACCCACTCCCATATCCTTGCCTGGGAAATTCCAGGGACGGATGAGCCTGGTGGGCTACAGTCCATGGGATCACAAAAGAGTCAGACTTGACTTTGCGACTAAACCACAAAAACAGCAAAACATAATACATAAATCCTTTTGGTGTTAGTAGATTGAACTAGATTCTTGGTCATAAAACCAAAATTTTATTCTAATTGAAGCATCCCTGAGTTCAGGTTTTTAAAACTATGTAAAATCCACAGATTAAAGAACATCAGGCCATATTCTTTTCACTTTCTTACTAAAAGGTAGTCTAAAACCCTGATGTTCCAGACCTGGCTGATCTAAAGGTTTATTTTTCTTAGGCTCAAGGCCAACCTTAGCAGTTTCTTCTCCTTTTTCCAGTAGCACCACATCAATTTGATAAGAACTGTAACAGTAGTCACAAAGGGGCATATGCCCAGTGACAGCTGTAAAGAAAATCAAAAGAGGAACTGGAGATTCACCTTCAACTCAGAGAATGGTTGACCTAATCTTCCCAGTGCAGGCCTTTCTAAAATAAGGATTTGTTCCAAGAAAAACTAGGCATAACTCTTTTTTTTTAACAGTACATCCATTCAGGACCAAGAGAAAAAAAAGAAAGAGTACACTTCAACAAGAATTCATTATCACATGTAAAGTCTAACCCATGGCATATTGACCCAATTAATAGCCTTGAATGTCATCTACTCCCAGAAGTATTTTATTTTCGTCTTGTGTGTTATTTATTTGTGTTGTTTATTTGTGTGTATGTTAGGGAGGAGGAGTTGTGGGCTCCCTTAAAAGCAAATAACACATGAAGCTCCACCTCATAGATCACATAACTTAATTTTTTACTAAATCAAAGGATAGACTGTAAATAGCATTTTATACATTTAAAAAGCTATGGTATAGGCAGATAAACTTGTTTAAGTTTTATAACAGTGACCTTACAATAAGTTGTCATCACAGACTGGGAAATCAATAGTTTTAACCAGGTATTCAACTTTCAAGTATTCATTTTGTTTTATATTCTATCATTACAATTATATTGAAACACTAAATGGGTACTGACAAAAAAAAATTGCTTAAATAAAAAGGTACAGCTCAATGAGCTTTCAGGAACTGAACCACAATCAACATCAAGAAATAGAACCACTTAGAAGCAACAACCCTCATGCCTCCTCTTCATCAAATACCTTTCCCCAAAAGTACCATGGATCAGTTCTGCCTGCTTTTGAAAGCACGTAAATGAGATGATACAATTTTAATTTATGTCTGGTTACTTTTTCTCACTAGGGCTTCCTTACTGGCTCAGACAGTAAAGAATCTGTCTGCAATACAGGAGACCAGGTTCAATTCCTGGGTCGAGAATATCCTCTGGAGAAAGGAATGGCAACACACTCCAGTATTCTTGCTTGGAGAATTCCATGGACAGAGGCTTCTGGTGGGCTACAGTCCACAGGGTCACAAAGAGTTGGACACGACTGAGGGACCAACCATTTCACTTTCACTTTTTATCAAATTCTATTTTAAAAATAGAGCCCTGATGTTGCTTGTTAAGTTCAGTTTAGTCGCTCAGTCGTGTCCAACTCTTTGCAACCCCATGAATCGCAGCATGCCAGGCCTCCCTGTCCATCACCATCTCCCGGAGTTCACTCAGACTCATGTCCATCAAGTTAGTGATGCTATCCAGCCATCTCATCTTCTGTTGTCCCCTTCTCCTGCCTTCAATCTTTCCCAGCATCAACGTCTTTTCCAAAGGGTCAGTTCTTCGCATCAGATAGCCAAAATGTTGAAGGTTTAACTTCAGCATCAGTCCTTTCAATTAATATTCAGGACCTTTAGGATTGACTGGTTGGATCTCCTTGCAGTCCAAGGGACTCTCAAGAGTCTTGTCCAGCACCACAGTTCAAAGCATCAATTCTTTAGTGCTCAGTTTTCTTTATAGTCCAACTCTCACATACATAAACGAATACTGGAAAAGCCATAGCTTTGACTATGAACTCCAAAATTACAACTCACTGCTGAACAACCATTGACAGGAGAATGTTGGATCCCACCGAAAAAGATACCCCAATGTCCAAGGGCAAATGAGAAGCCCCAGCAAGATCGGAGGAGGGGTGTAATCACATTTAGAATCAAATCCCATACCTGCCAGAGATACATGGAGGTCTCAGACAAAACCTTGTGTGCACCAGAACCCACGTCCCACAGAGACTGAGTGAGACCTTCCTTTGAGTGTTTGAGTGTCTCCCACAGAGGTACAGGTCAGCAGTGGCCTGCCGCAGGGCAGGGGCTCTGGGTGCAGCAGACCTGGGTCACACATCATGTGGCATAATCCCTCTTGAAGGAGGTCGCCATTAACCCCACCATAGAGCCACTGAGTAGACGACCCACAAACTGCAGAACAATTATTCAAAATAAATTATTGCACAATTAAGGAAGTCTTAGGACCCACAACAGATTTCCCAACGTGGGGATTTAGCAAAAGGACTCAGAACCCCAGGGAATTTGACTTTGGAGGCCAGTGGGATTTGATTATAGAACTTACACAGGACTGGGGAAACAGACTCTTGGAGGGCACAAACAAAACTTTGTGTGCACCAGGACCCAGGAGAAAGGAGCAGGGACCCCACAAGAGACTGACCCAGACTTGCCTGTCAGTGTACAGGAGTCTCTGGTGGAGGTGCAGGTCGGGGGTGGCTGCTGCAGGGTTGGGGCCACTGAGTGCAGCAGTGTGTGCATGGGACCTTTTGAAGGAGGTCACCATTATCTTCATTGAGAGTGAAAGTAAAGTTGCTCACTCATGTCTGACTCTGTGACTCTGTAGCCCAGCAGGCTCCTCCATCCATGGAATTTTCCAGGCAAGAGTACTGGAGTGGATTGCCATTGCCTTCTCCAGGGCATCTTCCTGACCCAGGGATCAGACCTGAGTCTCCCAAATTGCAGGCTTTACCATCTGAGCCGCCAGGGAAGCTCATTATCTTCATTATTTCCTTCTTTCTGTAGCACCCTTGAAGGCCACCCAGATGGTATAACACAAGATGGTAGAACCTTCAGAAGCCTAGGGTCCTGTGTCGTGAAGTAAACCCCACTGACAGTGCGCATGTAAAATGAGTATAGAATTCACCTCAAGTAGTGGATGTAACAAGAGCAAAAGAACTGATAAATATGGCAGTGATTTAGCAGTCAGCTTGTAAATGGTAAGAAACTGATATGTGTATGCTTAGTCTCTCATTTGTGTCTGACTTTTCCAACCCATGGGCTGTAGCTCGCCAGGGTCTTCTATCCATGGGATTTCCTAGGCAAGAATACTGGAAGGGATTAGCATTCCCTTCTGCAGGAGATCTTTTTGGCCCAGGGATCAAACCTGGGTCTCCTGCATTGCAAGCAGATTCTTTACCATTTGAGCCACCTGAGAAGTTGACAAGAACATGATATGGGAAGTAAGAAATAAATCCACATACATTATATGAGGACAACTTATTTGGTTACCTTGCTGCCCACTTATCTTGACATGGCAATCAAAATCCCAATGAACTTGTAACTATATGGAAAGATATTAAGAAAAAAAATGAGGTTAATAGTGTATATTGGTTATTACAATAGTGTATATTGGTTAATATATAGAGGACATACTTGGCAAGATGTTATAAAACAACATTGAGCTCATAAAGAATGGGCTAGTCCATTAGAATAAGTGAAATATGAAGAGAGAATCCAGAATCTGTGTGAATTGTGAACACTGATTGCTTTTAGTAAGAGATGAAATTGAGGAAGCTGTTGAAAAAGATTGATTTAATGTGAATGGCCCATACAATGCAGTATTAGTTTATGGGAAAAAGTGAGCATCCATTTTTGAAATAAATAGTTTGATAAATATCTGACATAGGCTGTCTTGTTACAAAGGTGCCATGAAATCAATTAGGGAAACAGAGTAGATGGTAAGATCCTCACATTTCATATTCCTATCAGCCCTTACATTTTCAATTTTCAGTTGTACAGTCAGACATATCCTTTCAAATTCTCCCAAAATGTTGCAATTTTTAGAGATCAAATTTTACAAGAACATTTCTCACACCTACATTAACATTCTGTCATTAAGGTCTGGCAGCACACTAAGATGTCCCCTAAGATTTTCCTCCTTCTGGTGTATGTGCCCTGCATAATCCTCTGTGAAGATGAAAATGTCATTCCATGATTAGGTTATGTTATATTGCACTGCTGCTGCTGCTGCTGCTAAATTGCTTCAGTCGTGTCCAACTCTGTGCGACCCTCTGAGACGGCAGCCCACCAGGCTCCCCCATCCCTGGGATTCTCCAAGCAAGAACTCTGGAGTGGGTTGCCATTTCCTTCTCCAATGCATGAAAGTGAAAAGTGAAAGTGAAATTGCTCAGTCATGCCGTACTTCTAGCGATCCCATGGACTGCAGCGTATGAGGCTCCTCTGTCCATGGGATTTTCCAGGCAAGAGTACTGGAGTGGATTGTCATTGCCTTCTCCAGTACAGTTGATCTTAAGATGACTATCCAGTGGGTGTCATCATATTAGTTCTTTAAAAGGCGTTTTCTCTTACTAGTAGAAAAAATGGACATCTGAGAGATAAATCCTAGCTGACCTGGAAGAAAGCAAAAACCCATACTGTGAACTGCCCATGGAAGTGGGATGCCCTTTAAAAGCTTACCATGATCCTAGCACATAGTTAGCAGGAAGGGGATGACTTTGGTCCCACAATGGCAAAGAAATTAAGCTTCAACCATCTAAATAAAAGTGGATGAGTTATTTTTTTTTCCTAATAAACTTTTACAGGACTAATATAGAATAGAATTGAAACAGAATGTTAAATTTATCCATGGTCAGAATATACCTATGTTTTATGTGACATCCAAGTTTGATTTAAGACAAATAAATGTCTGAATATGAATGGCACATTAATGGATGTCATCTAGTAACTGAGGGGATGATGCTTTTTAGTAAAGCTGAGAGTCTCCCAATCTTCATAAATCCTAGATATATATTGGGGTTGTGAATTTTTCTTTCAAAGATAGATATTCTGCCATATTGCAGAATAAACATATTCTAAGTGGAGAACACTATTTTGGACACTAATTACTTTGAAAAAAAGAGAAAAATATTTTAAAAATAGAATGTGCAGAAAACCATGATAAGTTAATTTACACATGTGCTAATATGCATGTATAAATTTTGAATATACATGCAAACACTTAAGTTGAATGTAAGAGAGAGCTTTCTGTGATGGTACGATAGAATGAATAAATATTTGGTAAAATGGAATAATGCTGTTATATTATCCCAGAAATCATGATGATAAATACATACATATGTATTTTTATGAGATTGTGTATATTTTACCTATACAAAGACACTAAAAATTTATTGAATAAATGGCTTATTTTGAATAAAAGTCTTGCCAGTAATTAGGAGCAATGAAAGGCACTCTTTTAATGATACATATATAGATAGATAAAAGTCTTTAATTTTTATTTTACGTGAAATTAGAGTAACAAAGCAGTAGATGAGGCTTTTTTTTTTTTTTGAAGAACTACTAATAGCATAGTTTCTAGGTGCACAGAGAACAAAACACTTGATAGTTATTTTTAGAGACTATTTGTCATCTACGAGGATTATTTTTAAAAGACAGGAGATGTAATAAATTACAATACTCAGTTTGTCTATTGATTATATGCTTAATTTAAGATAGACATTTTCATGGTAAAAATCTCTTAAATAAATGTTCATTTAGTTGTGTCAGCTTTATTCATGTGACATTCAGACTCATCAGAAGCAAAAGTAAAGTTCTATTGTAGGCACTGGAAGCTTCCATTAAAACCTGAGTTATATATGAACAACCTTAATCACATTCACTTTTGACTTGAAGGAAATCTGAAAAGACAAACAAGAGTATCTTTCCAAGAGAATGAATCCAACATTCAAGTATCAGCATTTGTTTAACAACTCTAGTCTGTACTAGGACTGGTTTTTGTGTGTACAGAAGCTTGTGCATATATATAAACATATATATAATTTATAACTCACATATATAGTGTAGTTAACTATAATGATTTGTACAGATTTAGCCAGAATTTATTATCAGAATAAAAAACCACCTCTGCAGGGCAGTATCTTCATTCCAGGAAAGAGTCTAGGATCACATTTTGCTATTGGCACCAGGATATGTCCACACTGACTTATCTATGCATTGTTCTGCTAAAGGTAGACATGCCTTCAGGCAGCTCTTGCTGAGCTGTCTGGATACTCAGTGTTCTCTGTTCTTTGATCCATGCATTCTGTACTCTTCATGTCTAAATCCCAAGGATAATATGATCATCTGACTTCCTGACATGCTGACACTTCTGTCTAGGTAGCAAAATGAGCTAATGCATTTATGGATAAACAAACAGACAAATGAAATTGGTGTGTCTATTAATTTCTCCACACCTTCAGTACAATCTTGGGCATGAGCCTTGCTTGTGGCAGTGGGGCATTTGTCAATGTGACCCAGGCAGATGCTTGAGAAACACATTCACTTGAGGATTAGTCTCATCTTGCTGTTCTTTGCAAAGCACACAAACATCAAGAGATTTAATACAACCAAGCCTGCTTAAGAAAGACACATGACCTGATGTTGGCTGACATGTGAATAAGGTCTCAAAAGCTAACCAGCCAGCCAACCACTAAATCTGAAAGACATCATACAGCATGCCATAGTTCCATGGTATAATGGTGAGCACTCTGGACTCTGAACCCAGAGATCTGAGTTCAAGTCTCAGGGGGACCTTCCCTATAGGCTGTGCCCAGTGTCTTTGGGCTTCCCAGGTGGCTCAGATAGTAAAGAAACTGCCTGCAATGCAGGATACCCAGGTTTGATCCCTGGGTTGGGAAGATCCTCTGGAAAAGGGAATGGCTACCCACTCTAGTATTCTTGACTGGAGAATTCCATGGACAGAGCAGCCTGGTGGGTTATAGTCCATAGCGTTGCAAAGAGTCAGACACAACTGGGCAATTAACATTTGAACATTCTTTGTCATTGCCCTTCTTTGGGAATGGAATGAAAACTGACTTTTTTCCAGTCCTGTGGCCAATGCTGTTTTCCCAATTTGCTGACATATTGAGTGCAGCACTTTAATAGCATCATCTTTTAGGGTTTTAAATAGCTCAACTGAAATTCCATCCTAAGTATATAGTGTTTACCATTTCTGTAGTCCTTCATGTTTTGTTTTCAAGATACTTGGTGAAGCATATTGGGAAACAGAAATGGTTAAAAGACAACTTTTAATTACAACTGACAGAAATTTCTGAGTTACAAACAAAACATGCTCAAATTATTATTAACAAAACTAGTTTCTTGCTATCAACCAATAATATGCTTTTTCAAAATTATTGTCAAATTATTAATTAATAGATAAAAAACTAAAGCAAACAACATAGAGAAACTTCAATGGTATGATCAAATTAAAACCAATAATAAAACAAGTATTATTATTTGGAACTACCCAGTGTTTTATTCATGACATTTTAAGCATCAATTCAGGAAATTAAGGATAATGTGAGGAAAAATAATAAATAAGGGAAAATTGGGCCAACTCTTCCTCAATTTTTGATGAGAAAATTTGAAAAGTTAACGTTTTTTTAACCCAGTGTTTAACTATAAATTGGGTGAAAAGAGAAAGAGGAAGAAAGGTTTGGAAGAAAAAGGGGAGGACAGTGTGAGCAGTAGAGAAGTTATAAAAAGCCACAACAAAGATAAAGAGGGAAGGTTTTTTTTTTTTTTTTCATCAACTGTCTGAAGAACTCGGGTATGACTCTAGGTGTCACTTACTGTAAAAGGATGAAGTGCAAGTAAGTGACAAAATACTCTGGGAGGTTACAAGAAACAGTAGAACAATTACAAACACAGTAACTGAAACGAGCAAGACCTGGGTTTAAATCCTGGCTTTACTTTCCAGATGAAACTATTAAGTAGAAATTATGAAAGCTTTATTAGCATAACTTATTTTGTATAAAATTTTATTTCTAAATTCCATCCAACATCGTAATTAATAACTTGTTATTTTTTTCATTTACATCAGAGGTAAACCACTGGTAAAGAATCTGCCTGCCAACGCAGGAGATGCAGGTTCGATCCCCAGGTCAGGAAAATCCCTTGGTGAAGGACATAGCAGCCCACTCCTGTATTCTTGCCTTGGAAATTCCATGGACAGAGGAGCCTGGTGGTTTACAGTCCATGGGGTTGCAAAAAGTTGGACACAGCATAACAACTAAACAACAGCAAGTCAGGGATCTGTAACTTAAGAGGGTTGCATTCAATTTCAGAAGTTTAAGAATGGTTAAAAACATTAAATTCAGAGGATTTCATCAGTTTTGACTGGAAAGATGAGAAAAATTTATGGTGAATATGGCACAACTAATAATGAGGCTTTAACACTAGACACAGCTTCTCAGTTGGTCAACATTTCAGTCAGAGTTGAGTCTTAGGAAATTTTTTCTGACAAGAGGGAATGGGATGAATAGAAATGGGAAGAAGATGGAAGAAAAAGAAACTATTAAACAGCATTATCAGTGTTAAGTCATTAGTGAGATTCTACTTCAGATATTTGAAAAAAATCTGAGCTCAACCAAAAGTCATTTTGGAGAAGGAAATGGCAACCCACTCCAGTATTTTTCCCATGGAGAGAGAAGCCTGTCAGGCTACAGTCCATGGGGTTGCAGAGTCGGACATGATTGAGCAACTAACACACATAAATCATTTAAATAAATTCATAGTTAACCACTCCAATTGAAAATCTAGTGATGAATGAGCTGGAGTCCCCTAACTAAGGATTCCTCATTACATAAATATCAGTTCATTGTCACTAAATATTGCTAGACTCTGGGGATACAAAGAAAGAGATCAATTTAGTAAATCTCTCTCCTCAACTTCTTCTTTTCAAAAAAAAATTGGATTTAGGAAGACATTGTTTAAATTGGCAGATGGCACAAACCCAGAGAAAATAACTAATATAGTAAATATGACAAGTTGATAAAATTTTTTTAAAAACCTGAAATTTAGTAAAAACATATAGTTTTAAAAACTGTACAGTTATTGGGTGGAACAGTCCATATAAAGTACAATTTAAAGGCTCACCATTATGATCTGATTGCAAAAACAATAACAAAGAAATTTAAGCCTAATAGCTGTAGAGAAAATTTTTTTCTGTGCTTTGCACAAAAAACTGGATGCAAAACACAGGCAAGCAGTACATTTGGTTCTTTTTAGAGAGAGAGAGAAATACATTAATCATGATAACACCATTAAAAGGTAAACATTTTTCACACAATTCTAATGTATCTGCTCTTTGTCTGATTCTCAGACTTCAGTTGAACTGTCACACATAGTAACCATAAGCACTATTTAACAGGAATATTGTTAAGCTGGATTTCTTCCAAGTGATAGCAGTAAGGATAGAGAGGAAAGAAACCTTGTCATAGGAGTTCTAAGGGAGAAGATTCTTATTAGACTGGGTGAAATTTCAGACAAATATGATATTTCAGATATTTAAAATGCTTCCTTTGCAAATAGAATTTAGATATTTTACGTGTGGCTCTGAAGAGTAGAGATTTTGCAAAGCAGATGTGTGTAATGTCATAAAAGCTTTGCAATAATTAAAACTGCTACCCTGTAATAGCTTCAGAAGGTTACCTCCAGGATGAGAATGGTAGGATACTTATCACTGAGTTGTTAAACAGATAATGAAGAAAAACTTTGGTGAATGTCAATGTATGGAGAATTGACTAGTGCAGATAATCTTTTGTTTTCATTCCTTTCCAGTAAATGCATGGTTCTATAAAAATGAAACACTTTTGAAATCAATACAATGGATCAAAATTAACATTATTTTGTCATATTTTACGATTGTGTATTTTGCTCAATATGTAGAGCTCATCTTTTGAGTGTACATATGAAAAGATTTCAGCCTTTTAAAAAATTCTGGAAAAACTTTTCTCAGGTGTTAATTTGAGATATCCAGATATTCACCTCTGCCTTTAGTGTGTCTCAATCATTTTTAACATTTAAAAGTATGATCTTTATTAGATTGGCTATGGAAGTCAAGCAAATAAATTAGCATTACCTAGAGAACAAAAGGGAAAAAAACCCAGACTCAGGTTAAAGTCACAGTCAGGGCAAGACTGAAATATCTTTCTCTTTCTGGCCCAGCGGGCATGGAGATCACAGTTGACTATTTCCAGACAAGGTGAAGTTTCTCATCTGTGGAAACAGCGCTTACCTGCAGTCTGTCAACAGCCAAGTGAAGAAAAAGGCAAGACCCTAACAGCTCTCCCTGAATCAGGAGAAACCTGAAGAAGCACACCTGCTCATCTAATCTTATCTTCTTGAACACTGGCCATGGTCCACACAGAACAGAAAGTTTTGTTTTTATGCTGCTGCTGTATATATATTGATAAATCACACATATGCTTTATTTGTGTGTTTTTGTGTGTTTAAACTTGGCCTGTGTGTTTCCACATGTACATATCCTGACAACTTCTTGATTCTTCGATTAACATTTTGCTTTAAGATCAATAATATTAAAATATGTGGTATGGTTATGTTCTATTCTTTAGCTGCCATATGGCATTCTACTTTAAAATGTCCTATAATTTAATGATCTTGTCCCATATTGGTGGATAAGTCATGTTTTTCCAAATTTTACTGCTATAAACAGTATCACACATATCCCAACATGTGTGTGCAAGAGATTCCTTAGACAATATGGCTAGAAGCAAAATTGCTGGTAAATAGAAGTATTTTCAAGATTACTAAATATTGCTGATTCACTCTATAAGCTTTGCAGTAGTTAGACTTCCTCAAATACCTGATATTCGATAGGAAATCTGGTTTATTGTTCAAACTAGTATTGATAAAAATACTTAGATTGCTGTTGATTTAACAGATAAATTTAAAATTTGCTATTGAGTATAATGTTTTATTTAGTATTTTTTAAAGTTTTTAAAATCTAAGTAGTCTACAATGTACTTAGTCTCTCAGTCATGTATGACTCTTTGTGACTCCATGGACTGCAGCATGCCAGGCCCCTCTGTCCATGGGGATTTTCCAGGCAAGAATACTGGAGTGGTTTGCCATGCCCTCGTCCAGGGGGTCTTCCCAACCCAGGGATCAAACCCAGGTCTCCTGCATTGCAGGCAAATTCTTTACCATCTGAGCCATATGGGAAGCCTACAATAGTTCGATATTTCATTTTATTTTAATATTGTTGATTTTTACCAAAAATTAGCATCAGAATTCATTGACATTCTTCAGTATCTAATTTGATAATCATAGCAAATTAGAGCTTTAGTTTTTTAGTGTTTAATTTATAACATACAATGCTGAAATAGCTTCATTCTTCAATTAAATGCTGCCTAATAATTCTCTATTATTATTTGTCATATATTACAGAATATGAGTTGCTTGCAATTTATTTACAAATATGGGAACTCTTTGATTAATGACAGATTTATTTTTTATTTTCTTCTGTTACCTCCAACCAGTTTCAAGATTTTACTAGCATTACAAAGTGATTTTATTTGTTTATTCTTTATCTAATATTTGCTTTTGTGATAAGTATTCAATTTATGCTCTTTTGGTCACTGATTTCTCTTTTTCCTTCTTCATTAATATCCACTAAGCTATTCATTGATGTTTCTTTTTTCCCTCTCATTTCATAGGATTTTGTTGTTTTCCAAGTTCATAGACTCCAGTTTGTCTTATTTCTCAGATGCCAACTCTTAATATACATCTGGTTCCCATAACCCCATAGTCTTCTAGTGTCCGCTTATATTGAGTTGATTCTTAATTTGTATAATGCGGAAGTTTCAGTTATTTAAATTGCAGTGACAATGTATGTTTTAAAATGTTATGGTATACCCAGTATAATAGTGGGGTTACATTAGGGGGGTTAGGTCATGTAGGCTTGAGTTGAGGTTCAGTCAGACCAGCCCATTTCACCATATCTATACTTCTATGAATCAAAATTAAACACATAAATGCATATATATATATATACTCACACATACACACGTATCTATGTGATCTTTATATTTTTTATTGCTATTTAATGACTCTCTTTCATAGACAGTAAAATGGATGTATGTAGGAATCATGGCAACACAAAATCCAAACTACATACACTGTTGAATGTGTATGGCCCAGCTATGTCAATGTCTGTTACGCTTCAACAATCAACATTTTCTATTTGATTACAAGTGCCAAAATGACTGAACAGGAAATAAAAATGAATAGTACAGTATTCTTTAAAACACATATGGTAATCTGGGGAAAATTCAAAAAAGTTCCATTAGAAACACAAACACATGAGCCTACCAGGCTCCTCTGTCCATGGGGATTCTCCAGGCAAGCATGCTGGAGTGGGTTGCCATTCCCTCCTCCCGGGGATCTTCCCAATCCAGGAATCAAACTGGGGTCTCAGCACTGTGGGCAGTTTCTTTACCAGTTGAGCTCCTAGGGAAGTCCCTAATTAAATGTCTAGGATTTATTAACCTGGATAAAATAAGCACTACGTATGTGGGCATGTGTACTCAGTAACTTTAATTGTGTCCACCTCTTTGTGACCCTATGGACTGTAGCCCACAAGTCTCCCCTGTCCATGGAATTCCTCAGGCAAGAATACTGTATTGGACTGCCAGGACCTCCTCCAGGGGATCTTCCCAACACAGGACTTGAACCCATGTCTCCTACGTTACAGGCAGATTCTTTACTGGTGAGCCACTTCGGAAGCCCAAATGAACTCTACAGGTGACATTTGTTTAAGTAAATGTTCTAGTTGTCAGAGATAAATAACTGGGCTTAATGTACAAATAAAATAATTTGAAAAATTTCTTTCTCTGTCAAAAATAATTTCAACAGTATCTCCAAAATATATTGTTAAAATTCTAGTCATTGAATTTTGTATACAAATTATGTCGTGAGTGGCGTACAACTCTGCATAAGGTGAAACATGAACCAAATAACCTCTTACATGTTTCTTTATATTTAGTAAACAATTTATTTCCAGACTTACATACCAGATGGGGCTTCCCTGGTGGCTCTGATGGTAAAGAATTCCCCTGCATAGCAGGCAGATTCTTTGCTGTCTGAGCCACCAGGGAAGCCCAAATGCACAGTATAACAATTTGAATTTCCTAAACAGAGAATTTCTCTCCTTTAATGTAACATTGATTTTTGGGGGTATATCTTGCTATTTCTTCTCATCACATTGTAGGAGCTGAGGTTCGGAGAGTTGGCACAAGAAAGTGTTGGTGTTCTGCAACTTTTCTTGCTCCGAGTAATAAATGCCTTGTCCCTGACACAGCTTTTCATGCCTTTCTCCAGTATATATGTGAAACTGTAGCAGGCTAACTTGTTAGCTTGCAAATAGGATAAAACCTTCATATCTATTAGTTGTTAACAAACGCTAAATAAGATGGAGTTAATTTGTTTATAAGTACAATCACATAACCAGATACAAATTCATATATGAATGCACACATAAAGCTGTGTTTTTCTTTTCTTGTGTGTTTCAGAGTGTACTCAAGGAAATAAAATAGTTGATGAATATACTTCCTTAGAAAATGTCTATGCCAAGTCTCAAGGCAAAATGCTAGTGAAAAATCTTGAACTGAATTGTTATATAGTGACTTTGAACACACTGCTGTGATAATGATTGTCTTTTAACATAACATGATCCTTAGAAATTTTTATAACCTGTTATTTAGTTTGTTTGACATCTAGACACCTCAAATAGTGCTAAAGTAAAGCATTTTAAACATTTAGGTACATATTCTATGCCTTTAAAAATATGTTTTATATACAGATTTCTTTGATCTTATAATAAAATTCCTTCGTTACAAAATCACAGACTGAATGGTCAGAGAGTAATGGAAAGTAATGGAATCTACTTACATAGTCTCTAATATATGTACAAGAAAATAGCAGAGCACAAATAAATGGGGCACATCTAAGCTAATAGCCTGAATAATTCATTTAAGGGAGTGTTTCCACCCCAGTGGTTGAAACCGTAGAAAACCAAGTCAAATAGCTCTGAACTTTTCAGAAGCAATGGAGGGAAAAGTGTAAAGTTCAAATGAGTCTATGTTTGATATTAGCTCTGAATAATTAATTGTAAAACATTTTTCTCTCTTTATGTTTTAAAAATTGCTACACCATAGAGACAATTACAATCATCACAATATTTATGAAGGCTACTGAGAAGAATTTTACATGTTTAGTATAGGGTTATTTGAGAAATAACATTTGATTCTATTTTCATCAGATTTCTTATCATGGAGTATTTGGTGAATTGGAAAATGTTTATCTTTCACTTGTTTGATTCAAATAATACTTATGGCCAACTAAACTTTTCAGGACTACTAGTTATAAGTTAAAATAAGAATAAACAGTATTCTCTGTAAGAAATATTTTCAGTTTTTCCTAATCTTTCATGTTTATCAAAGTGAAATCATGGGGGTCTGAATGTATCATAGATGCTTTGAAATGTAATTTTCTTTTCCTGTAATTAGGCAAAAGAAAAACAACTCTTCTTCCTAAATACAGTGGAATACAACTTTAATTTAAAGTCCTTAATTTGTCAATTTCATTTGAAAATCAGTATGTATATCTGTAACCATATGTGTCTTTAAATGCAAATATAATATATACTTCAATCTAAATTATACTGTTCATTATTAGAAAATGTATTTATATTTCAACATGAGTAAACTATAGTGTAATAGTTTAAGAATTAGTTACATGTGAAATAAAATGATGACCTCACTCTGTAGATACTTTATAAAAACCGATTTATTAAATTTCTAGGACTGACTTAAAGAAGTACAGGTTTCCCCAATATCCAAAAGTAGAACAGTCCTATGATATCTTTCTTAAGTTGAAATGGCATACAGAAAATAGAAGAAACAACTACCTTTGGTCATATCTTACTAAGTGATGCACAAAATAAAAGGAGATAAAGCACAAATGCTCACAGACACATTTCAAAGCCATGTCAGTTTCAAATTATGATGCTGGGTGTAGTTTCCAGGTCAGGAGATTGGCAGTGCCACTATTTGCTGCTGTGACAGTCGTTGCTCAGGATGCATCTTGCAGTCACTGCTGACTACAAAACCGATGCTGAGCATTGTTTTCACTTTTCACCTTTATTTGTGAAAATTCTCTTCAAATCCTTTTTTAGTTAGTGAAAACAGGTACTAATGCAGGTCTTTCGTAAAAGTGAAGTAAAGTGAACATTTGAAAAGAGGAGGATGACTGCATCTCAAGCTGGACAGCTTAAACAACAGATATTTGTTGTTTTGGAATGTAGGTTAAAAGTCCAAAATCAAGATGTACTTTCTGAGGTCTAAGAGGGAGGAATCTGACCCACACCTTTCTTCTTGGTTCATAGAAAGCTAAATTCTTATGTTTCTTTTTATCATCTTCATCATGAGAATGGCTCTGTGTCCAAATTTTCCCTCTTAATAGAGACACTAGTCATATTGGATTAATATCCACTATAATGACCTCGTTTTATCTCCATAAGGATCCTATCTTCCAGGAGGTTACATTCTGAAGTACTGGGGGCTGGTCTCTAACATATACATTTTGGAGGAACACTTGTAACAATTCATAGCATCAACTCATAACAACCATTTTGTACCATGTAAATCTGGAAAATCAAGGATAGTATATAGATTTATTACAAGCTATTTAAAATTATTATTGAAGTAAGTTGTATGATTTTTACATGGGGCAAACTATTTTAAAGTAGTAATTTATTATAATTTTTAACACACTGACTCAACCATATTTTGAGATTTTAACATGATAAAATATGCGAGTATTCCTTATTCTTTTTTTTTTGTTTCTAATTTAAAAGTCATTTCAAAGCCCAGGACCAGATGGCTTCACTAGTGAATTATATCAAACATATAAAGAATAATCATACCAGTGCTTCTCAAATGCTTCCAAAAACTTGAAAAGGGAAGAACATTCCATAAAGCCAGAATTGCCATGATTTAAAAAAAAAAAAGAAAGCCAGAAAAACACACTGTAAGAAATTAAAACTACAGACATTTATCCCCAATGAACAACAGGGATAATGCAATTGCTAATATCAGAAAAATAAATATTATGCTTGATGTTAAATGCAATGATAACAGCACTGGTTATAAAATTAGCCATTTAGTCATGTCCTATTTTAATGACAATCAGGAAAAAAATGTAATCTTCAATGTCTGCTAGACTTGTCTTGTACTTGAATTTTAACAATCTTATTAGGGTATGTCTAGGGAAAATAATCTAAGTATAGAACACTTTGGATATTACTCCTTTTAAAATAATATATACAGATATGCATGCTAAGTCACTTCAGTCATGTACAACTCTTTTTCACCCCATGAACTGTAGTCTGCCAGGCTCCTCTGTCCATGGGAATTCTCTGGGCAAGAATACTGGAGTTGGTTGCATGCCTTCCTTCAGGGGATCCCCCCAGCCTAGAGACCAAACCTGTGTCTCTTATGTATCCTGCATTGGCAGGCAGATTCTTTACCACTAGTGCCACCAGGGAAGCCCACATACATGTATATGCAATTTTATATTTATAATCATAAAATATTATCAAGGAAATATTTAGAGATACCAAGTAAATCTGACCACAGTAATAGAAACACAAAACAATTTTCATTAATATTACTAAAACAACATTTACATTGTTGTTTCTTGCTGTAAACTTTTATTAAATTACTAGAACTGCCACAACAGTGTATGACAGACTGGATGGCTTAAAAGGAAAATTTATTTTCCCATAGTTCTGCAGGCTAGAAATCAGAGATAGCCGTTTTTGCCTCCTAGTCATGTCTTCACAAACCTCAGGTAAATGAGTGTATCTCCCTTTAGATAAATAAACAAAAATACAAATGTTTAAAAACTGTTCTTTTTTCTTTTCATTGCCAGAGTGAATATGTGTGTTTTTGTTTTGATATTCTTTTCTTTACCTACTTATGTGATATAAGTCGACTGAAACATTACATGAGAATTAGTGCTTGATGTAAGATCATTTGACATGCTTTTAGTCAATGAAATTTTGGTTATGTGCCATGAAAATGTATTCTTTATTCTCCTTTTCAAACACAATAATTAGTATATGAGCACTCATTATTATTTTTTGTTTAATTTTGGTTCATAATATCCATCAATTCAGTGTGGAGGCACAAAGGATGTTTCATTCATCACACCATTGTGTTTGAAATAGAATACAGCATAATACATCTCAGACCATAACTGAAGAGGCTTAATTTTTTTTCCTCAAACTAAACTGATCTTCATTTTTTAAAAAGTACATATGCATACCAAAACATCAAAATTTGTCATGAATTAAATGTACATTAAAAGTAAATAATGGTGGTTAGAAACAACAGCTTCTGACTACTGCTCTTGCAATTTTCTGAATAATCCGTGGATTCCTCCTTCCATGCCTGGGTTGTTCAATTCCTCCTCCTACCTCAGGAAACCCATTGTCTCTTAAAACTTTTTTTTTTTTTCCCCTTGGCTTAAACTAGCCTGAAAAAAACTAACCAGAATTGATTTGTGTTGCTTGCAACAAAAAGAACATTAACCAACTCTTTCACTAACAGGGTATTTCTAAACCTCACACCCAGTTGATAGCTGCCTTCCATTATCTGAAGAAGAGCAATGTGGAAAATAGACTAAATTTATTCTCCGTAGCTCCAAAGGACCCATAAGTGGAAGTTGCATGGAAGTTAGATATCATCTCAATAGGGGAAGAAATTTCAAACAATTGGGGTTGCCTAGGCTCCAAAATCACTGCAGATGGTGACTGCAGCCATGATATTAAAGATGCTTACTCCTTGGAAGAAAAGTTATGATCAACCTAGATAGCATATTCAAAAGCAGAGACATTACTTTGCCGACTAAGGTCCATCTAGTCAAGGCTATGGTTTTTCCTGTGGTCATATATGGATGTGAGAGTTGGACTGTGAAGAACGCTGAACGCTGAAGAATTGATGCTTTTGACCTGTGGTGTTCTTGAGAATCCCTAGGACTGCAAGGAGATCCAACCAGTCCATTCTGAAGGAGATCAGCCCTGGGATTTTTTTGGAAGGAATGATGCTAAAGCTGAAACTCCAGTACTTTGGCCACCTCATGCAAAGTGTTGACTCACTGGAAAAGACTTTGATGCTGGGAGGGATTGGGAGCAGGAGGAGAAGGGGACGACAGAGGATGAGATGGTTGGATGGCATCACTGACTCGATGGACGTGAATCTCAGTGAACTCTGGGAGTTGGTGATGGACAGGGAGGCCTGGCGTGCTGCGATTCATGGGGTCGCAGAGTCGGACACGACTGAGCGACTGAACTGAATTGAACTAAACTGAACTGAGGTGAGGTAGTGCGGAGAAGGCAATGACAACCCACTCCAGTACTCTTGCCTGGAAAATCCCATGGATGGAGGAGCCTGGTAGGCTGCAGTCCACGGGGTAGCTAAGAGTCAGACATAACTGAGGACTTCACTTTCACTTTTCACTTTCATGCATTGGAGAAGGAAATGGCAACCCACTCGTGTTCTTGCCTGGAGAATCCCAGGGACGGGGGCGCCTGGTGGGCTGCCATCTATGGGGTCGCACAGAGTCAGACACGACTAAAGTGACTTAGCAGCAGCAGGTGAGGTAGTGTGTGTTCTTTCCCTGTCCAGGAGTTTTGCAGAAGGAATTCTCATGCTAATACCTGTGGTTCAGGAAGAATTTTACTAGGCCTTATTTTCTGCATTTGTTTATAAAAACTATATGTATGTGAGGGATTCCTAGGTGGTGCAAGTGGTAAAGAACTCACCTGCCAGTGCAGGAGATATGAGAGTTGGATTCAAACTTGTTTAGGAAGATCCCCTGGAAGAGGGAAGAGGGCAATCCATGCCAGTATTTTTGCCTGGAGAATTCCATGGACTGAGGAGCCTGGTTGGCTACAGTCTACAGTGTCGAAAAGAGTGGGACACAACTAAAGTGACTTAACACAAATGTATCAGATATTAATAGTGACTTGGAATGATATCACAATCTGATTAGGATACCTACCTAGATAAATTATATATTCTCAGTGGAATATTAGATGATTCATTAATATCTGAAGAATAGTTTCTAGGTAACTTTCTGCACTGGGATGTCCACTTGGTTCTTGTCTCTAGCAGTTTCCATAGCTGAGAATCTGCCTAGATTTTATATGGCAGTCCAGACAACTTGCCAGAGTGCTGCACTACATATCAGCTAATTGGACTACTAATGAGCTGAGTGACTTTTTAATACCAACTGCCTGCAAACCACCCAGTGTGATTGCAGATGGCCTCTTAAAAGTGAGCCACTTCAGAATTAACATCCCTTGTTTCCTAAGTGTCAACAATGTAAAGCACAAGATCTGAATTTAAACATTTGAATAGCAATCCATCACCCTTCAACACAGCTGGAAACTTGATCTTTTTCTTTCAAGTAATATACAATTAAAACAGCCAGAATTACCATGAAATCAAAAAATCCATATAGAAAATTTTATTTTCTCTGTGCTAGTAAGAATTATTTCTACACTAAAGCCGAAAGCTTCATAATTTTCAGTTATCTCGGTTAAAGCACAGCTTTTACTTGCAGACATACACCTTTGACATTTTAAAATTAAGGCGCAGATTAAGAAAAGCAACCTCATGTTAAAACCATTAGATGTAATTTTCATAGACATTTTCTACTTCCTTTACCAAATGCCTGCATCTAGGCTTATATACGTAAAATAAATAAAGCTGGCACAACTTGGCTTGGGTACATCTCTTTAATCTCAAAGAAAAAAAGAACAAAAACAAAAACTTAAGTTTAAGTCCATGGGGCTTTGTTTGCTTGTTTTTTTTTATAGGTAACCATTTGGGCCCTCCAACTATAGTAATCTGCTTTCTCTGAAAATGCTCTACTAATATTGTGGTGCAGTGGTAAAGAATCCCCCTGCCAATGCAGAAGAGGAGAGGCAAGCAACGTAGGTTTGATCCATGTGTTGGGAATATCCCCTGGAGAAGGAAAGGGCAACTCACTTCAGTATTCTCACCTGGAAAATTCCATGGACAGAGAGCCCTAGCGGGCTATAGTCCATGGGGTCACACAGAGTCAGACAGGACTGAGCACACACGTTATATTAGATTAATATTGTCACTAGGAAGGTAGCTATATGGCTTTTATTTCTAAAGCATTTTTTGAGACTGTTATTTCCATTCAATTGCACCCCAGAGAGAGCCAATCAATATAATCCAATGAAGTGATTGGACCGATCATATGGAAACTGAACTCTTTTTAGGGCAGTAAGATCTAAGGACAGTGCTTCTAGGACAAAAATTTCCTTTTCCTTAATGATTCACAGGGCGTCAGTCTGTCCACTGAATACAAATGAAGCCCATGAAGCAATGATCACTAGAAGCAGCCATGTTATGGACCACAAGAAGAATACATTTAAGTAAAACCAATACTCCTGGCCAAGCACCAAGGCAACAACAAGACTAGCTCCAACCAGTGGATATGTGGGAAAGCTCTGCACCTCTTCTCAATTTTGTGTAAACCAAAACTCTTGTATAAACAAGTCTTAAGGAAAAAATAGAAGTTTAATTCTTGAGGGTATAATCATCATTTAGATCACAACATCTCTTACCACAAATAGAAGAAAGAATATATCCTCACAGCACTCATCTATTCACAGGTATTTGCATTAGTACCAGCTTTGGATTTATTAATAAAGCTTCTATACTATTCCTATACCATTTTCAGTCTGTAAAGAATATGCCTACAATGCAGGAAACCTCAGTTCAATCCTTGTCAGGAAAACCTCCTGGAGTAGGAAATGGCAACAGGCTCCAGAATTTTTGCTGGAGAATCCCATGGACAGAAAGGAGCCTGGTTCACGGGATTCCTAGAGTCAGAGAAGTCTTTGCCAGTAAACCATCGTCTTTTTCTTGATTTATGATTTTGCCTCTACTAAAAATGTTCAGGTCATTACTCAGCTTTATATTTAATTTCAAAAGAAGCTGCCAAGTTTTTTTGTTTGTTTGTTTGTTTTGTTTTGTTTTGTTTTTTAATTGCTCAGTTTATGAGAAGTGGAAAAATAACATCCATTAAGTTCCTCCTTTTGCATCTCAATAGCGACTCTAGTTGGAGAAGGCAATGGCAACCCACTCCAGTACTCTTGCCTGGAAAATCCCATGGACAGAGGAGCCTGGAAGGCTGCAGTCCATGGGGTCGCTGAGGGTCGGACACGACTGAGCGACTTCACTTTCACTTTTCACTTTCATGCATTGGAGAAGGAAATGGCAACCCACTCCAGTGTTCTTGCGTGGAGAATCCCAGGGACAGAGGAGCCTGGTGGGCTGCCTTCTATGAGGTTGCACAGAGTTGGACATGACTGAAGCGATTTAGCAGCAGCAGCGACTCCAGTCCCAGTCAGTCTAGTTGAATCCTGGGCCGCTTCATGTTAAAATCTGCCCTTCTGGCTGCCTTTCATTTGGCCCTACTTAAGACTATAAAGAAAGCTGAGCACTGAGGAACTGGTGCTTTTTAACTGTGGTGTTGGAGAAGATTCTTGAGAGTCCCTTGAACTGCAAGGAGATCCAACCAGTCCATCCTCAAGATCAGTCCTGAGTGTTCATTGGAAGAACAGATGTTGAACCTGAAACTCCAATACTTTGGCCACCTGATGCGAAGAGCTTACTCATTTGAAAAGACCCTAATACTGGAAAAGATTGAGGGCAGGAGGAGAAGGGGAAAACAGAGGATGAGATGGTTGGATGGCATCACCGACTCGATGGGCATGAGTTTGGGTGGACTCCAGGAGTTGGTGATGCACAGGGAGGCCTGGCATGTTACGTTTCAGTTCAGTTCAGTTCAGTTCATTCACTCAGTCGTGTCTGACTCTTTTCAACCCCATAAACTGCAGCACTCCAGGCCTCCCTGTCCATCACCAACTCCAGGAGTTCACTCAAACTCACATCCATTGAGTCAGTGATGCAATCCAGCCATCTCATCCTCTGTCGTCCCCTTCTCCTCCTGCCCCCAATCCCTCCCAGCATCAGAATCATTTCCAATGAGTCAACTCTTCACATGAGGTGGCCAAAGTACTGGAGTTTCAGCTTCAGCATCAGTCCTTCCAATGAACACCCAGGACTGATCTCCTTTAGAGTGGACTGTTTGGATATCCTTGCAGTCCTAGGGACTCTCAAGAGTCTTCTCCAACACCACAGTTCAAAAGCATCAATTCTTCAGTGCTCAGCTTTCTTCACAGTCCAACTCTCACATTCATATATGACCACTGGGAAAACCATAGCCTTGACTAGACGCAATGGTTCATGGGGTCGCAAAGAATTGGACAAGACTGAGTGACTGAACTGAACTGACTGAATCTAAAAGGGTTGGGATTTCATGTCTCTCAGCTGGCACGTGGGAGAGCTAACTTTACCACAGGTAACTCAGCCTCCCACTCCTCGGCCACCCGCCGGAAGTTGCTCCTGTGTCCAGCGGCACAGGCGCAGGACTAGCTGGACATGCATTAGCCAACAGCAAATCAGTCCTTAGCTTTTATGTGTGGTTGAGGTTCCAGAACTTCCTCTTAGTGAACAAGAAAAATTACGCCAATCTGGCCCCTTTCTACCATCAGAGTGGCATCAGGGAATGGGTGGATTAGGGATCTGCTGAGGATGCTAGGGGCAGAAAGGCGAGGTGCAGTTTGAGGGAGGCTGGTCCAGGAAGGATGCTGGAAGCTTTGGCCCCTTCATAAACCACGTGTCCCTCTGCACATAGCTGGGGGGTACTGTTCAGTGGGGATTTTGAGCACCGACAGGTCATTTTGTGGTATTTTCAGAAAATAACACCATGTGTGCCTGAAGAGCCTTGTGTCAGCCCTTTTATGCAACCACTTCCTGCTACTTTCCGGTCGCTGCTACTGAAGGCTTTCTAAGTGAGTGACAGTCTGTGTGGGGCCCTGTTCCCACCGGATGCCTGAAGTGTTTTTCAAAATGAGTGTACCATTATGTTGATGTTTAGTTGCTAAGTTGTTAGGACTATTTTGCTACCCCATGGACTGTAGCTCCCCGCCCTGCACCCCACTCCCTTCGTCTGTCCATGGAAATTCCTAGGCAAGAATACTGGGTTGGGTATATCATAATGGGGTGGGTTGCCATTACCTGCTCCAGGGGATTTTCCTCACCCAGGGATGGGATCCCTGGCTCCTGCATTTCAGGCATATTCTTTACCACTGAGCCATCTGTGAAACCCAATATAATTATACACTACTGTTAGCAATGTGAGAAAATTTCAGTTGCTCCACAAATTCACCAAACATTTGATACTGCCTACAGACTGAAATCTAACTGTTGTTTCCTGACGTGCATATAGGTTTCTCAAGAAGCAGGTCAGGTGGTCTGGTATTCCCATCTCTTTCAGAATTTTCCACAGTTTCCTGTGATCCACACAGTCAAAGGTTTTGGCATAGTCAATAAAGCAGAAATAGATGTTTTTCTGGAACTCTCTTGCTTTTTTGATGATCCAGCGGATGTTGGCAATTTGATCTCTGGTTCCTCTGCCTTTTCTAAAACCAGTTTGAACATCTGGAAGTTCATGGTTCACGTATTACTGAATCCTGGCTTGGAGAATTACTTTACTAACCTCAGATATGCAGATGACACCACCCTTATGGCAGAAAGTGAAGAGGAACTAAAGAGCCTCTTGATGAAAGTGAAAGAAGAGAGTAAAAAAGTTGACTTAAAGCTCAACATTCAGAAAACGAAGATTATGGCATTTGGTCCCATCAGTTCAATGGAAATAGATGAGGAAACAGTGGAAACAGTGTCAGGGTGTTGGAGAAGACTCTTAAGAGTCCCTTGGACTGCAAGGAGATCCAACCAGTCCATAAGGGAGATCAGCCCTGGGTGTTCTTTGGAAGGAATGATGCTAAAGCTGAAACTCCAGTACTTTGGCCACCTCTTGTGAAGAGTTGACTCACTGGAAAAGACTCTGATGCTGGGAGGGATTGGGGGGCAGGAGGAAGAGGGGATGACAGAGGATGAGATGGCTGGATGACATCACTGACTTGATGGACATGAGTCTGAGTGAACTCCAGGAGTTAGTGATGGACAGAGAGGCCTGGCATGCTGTGATCCATGAGGTCGCACAGAGTCGGACACGACTGAGCAACCGAAATGAACTGAACAGACTGAAATCAGGGTAAATATAGAGGTCTCTTTCTCTGTGTTCCTTCATTCAAGAAAGAGAACCCTGTGATTTTTGTTGTCCACAATTATTTGCAATATTCCTCTCTCTGTATTTTTACTGTAACAGTGATTATGGTAATATGGAAACCTACTACCAATATTTTAATCCTTGTCTCCAATGATTTTGCTGTTGTTTGGTTTATTTTTAATTGATTGAATATTAGGAACTTAAAACAGCTAACAACTTACCTGAGTTTACCTATGCTTTCTCCTGAATCCCAAGAATGAAAGAGGGATAGCAATCAAATTTTTATTTGCTGTCAAGATAATGTCCATGCATGCTAAGTTGCTTCAATTGTGTCTTACACTTTGCACCCTCATGGACAGGTACCTACCAGGCTTATCTGTCTATGGGATTTCCCAGGCAAGAATACTGGAGTGGCTTGCCATTTCCTTCTCCAGGGGATCTTCCCAACCTACAGATCAAATTCATTTCTCCTGCATTGCAGGTAGGTTCTTCCCATTTAACCACCAGAGAAGCCCCATAGTAGAAATAGCTACAGCTTAATTGTTTGTTGTTTGGTGTGTGTGTGTGGGGTGTGTGTGTGTGTGTGTGTGTGTGTGATAAGTTAAGAAGGAAGCCTATTTTTGCACTACCGTTCAGATATTACAAGCACCTCTGAAAGCACTTATATTTGTGAGGGAGGTAAAACAAAAATAAGATAGATTGAAAACTCTAGATCCGTTGAAATTTTTCTGAAAGTAAACATCCATATGACCCTCTGTACCAATTTAGGGAAGACATTTACAAATTTTTCGCTGTAGTTTGTGCTAAAGTGACTTCCAAGTTCTATTAGCTAATGATGGGTTTTAAAACTGAAATCAAAAGGAATAAATGAAAGTTCATATGCTGACTATAGAAATGTCACAACCTTATTCCAACTTAGCTCTAAGAAGAGTAGCATTAGTTTTAATTCACCATGGGCAAGTGAATATAGGAAAATCTTCTGATAAATATTTAGGTTTAAGTGATAAGCCATAGAATGATGTTTGGAGAGAAGAAAATAGCACTATACCGACATGTCTTGAGTATATGGTGTTTCCAAAAACTGTAGAAATCATATGTAACAAAAACTAAATATTAACTACTTGTCACAGATCACAGAAACAATTGAGGAAGGGTTGTTACCAATAACAGAGGGGAGAGAAATGAGTTGGAAGTCAGTTTCACTTGACCCGTGAAAGAACAAAATTATCGGATAATGTAAACTCTTGATTATGGACATTCAAGTTACAATTATGGTACAGCACACACTTTGCCAATTCAAAGAAGCCTTTCCAAAACTTTCAGCATGTTATTTGGCTCCCATAACCCTTTTAAATACTAAACTCTTATTGTTGCACCACCAGTGTTGTACTTTTTTCATTCAGTTCACATTCTTCCCTACATAAAACTGAAAGTTAAATTTCTTGTAGGTAGGATATGCTTATTGCACTTCTTCATTCTTAGTACTTTATATGATTTATTTTGTCGAGTGGGGAAAATGTGGTAAAGTAGAAGACATTTCATTTCTAATAAGCTACCTATTCTAATACTAACTTAAAGAAACACTTGCTTGCCAAATATTATCAAGAAATACATCTCACAGAATACATTACAAGAGTTGTGGTGCTAGTTTTATCGATTTTGTTGAATTTAGGTGGAGAAAATAAAATAATTTGTATGAAAGCATTCACAAAACCTTTCACAACTCAAAAATCTCTGCAGGTTCCTTTCTTCTTTAGTATCAAAGTTCACTCTGCCCAAGGATTTTAATTTTGGATTCTTGATTTTAGGTGTTTTTTTTTTTTAAATTATTCATGGCTCATTACTGTGAGTTACAAATGCTTAAATTATGTGTAACTTTGGGCAAACTTTGGTATGGACCTAACAAAAGCAGAAGATATTGAGAAGAGGTAGCAAGAATACACAGAAGAACTCTACAAGAAAGATCTTCACTACCAAGATAATCACGATGGTGTGATCACTCACCTAGAGCCAGACATCCTGGAAAGTGAAGTCAGGTGGGCCTTAGGAAGCATCACTACGAACAAAGCTAGTGGAGGGGATGGAATTCCAATGGAGCTATTTCAAATCTTGAAAGATGATGCTGTGAAAGTGCTGCACTCAATATGTCAGCAAATTTGGAAAACTCAGCAGTGGCCACAGGACTGGAAATGGTCAGTTTTCCTTCCAATCCCATAGAAAGGCAATGCCAAAGAATGCTCAAACTACCATACAACTGCACTTGTCTCACATGCTAGTAAAATAATGCTCAAAATTCTCCAAGCCAGGCTTCAGTAGTACGTGAACCATGAACTTCCAGATGTTCAAGCTGGTTTTATAAAAGGCAGAAGAGCCAGAGATCAAATTGCTAAGATCTGCTGGATCATGGAAAAAGCAAGAGAGTTCCAGAAAAATATCTATTTCTGCTTTATTGACTATGCCAAAGCCTTTGACTGTGTGGATCACAATAAACTGTGGAAAATTCTGAAAGAGATGGGAATACCAGACCACCTGACCTGCCTCTTGAGAAACCTATATGCAGGTTAGGAGGCAACAGTTAGAACTGGACAAGGAACCACAGACTGGTTCCAAATAGGAAAAGGAGTATGTCAAAGCTGTATATTGTCACCCTGCTTTATTAACTTATATACAGAGTACATCATGAGAAACACTGGGTTGGAAGAAGCACAAGCTGGAATCAAGACTGCTGGGAGAAATCTCCATAACCTGAAATATGCAGATGACACCACCCTTATGGCAGAAAGTGAAGAGGAACTAAAGAGCCTCTTGATGAAAGTGAAAAGGGAGAGTGAAAAAGTTGGCTTAAAGCTGAACATTCAGAAAACGATCATGGCATCCAGACCCCATCACTTCATGGCAAATAGATGGGGAAACAGTGAAAACAGTGTCCGACTTTATTTTTGGGAGCTCCAAAATCACTGCAGATGCAGCCATGAAATTAAAAGATGCTTACTCCTTGGAAGGAAAGTTATGACCAACCTAGACAGTATATTGAAAAGCAGAGGTATTACTTTGCCAACAAAGGTCCGTCTAGTCAAGGCTATGGTTTTTCCACTGGTCATGTATGGATGTGAGAGTTGGACTATGAAGAAAGCTGAGCGCTGAGGAATTGATGCTTTTGAACTGTGGTGTTGGAGTAGACTCTTGAGAGTCCCTTAGACTGCAAGGAGATCCAAAGAGTCCATCCTAAAGGAGATCATTCCTGGGTGTTCATTGGAAGGACTGATGCTGAAGCTGAAACTCCAATACTTTGGCCACCTCATGCGGAGAGTTGACTCATTGGAAAAGACCCTGATGCTGGGAGGGACTGAGGGCAGGAGGAGAAGGGGACGACAGAGGATGAGATGGCTGGATGGCATCACCGACTCAATGGACATGAGTCTGAGTGAACTCCAGGAGTTGATGATGGACAGGGAGGCCTGGCGTGCTGTGATTCATGGGGTCACAAAGAGTTGGACACGACTGAGTGACTGAACTAGCTAACTAACTTGGGCAAAAAAATTTAAATAATTGCCTTCTTTTTTGACTTACTGTGTGCTTAGTCACTCAGTGATGTCTGACTCTTTGTGACCCCATGGACTGTAGCCTGCCAGACTCCTCTGTCCATGGGAATTCTCCAGGCAAGAATACTGGAGTGAGTTGATCTGCCTTTCTCCAGGGGCTCTTCTGCACCCAGGAATCGAACCCAGGTCTCCTGCATTGCAGGCGGATTCTTTACCGTCTGAGCCACCAGGGAAGCTTTTTAGACTCACCAGTATTTTATTATTAACATGTATTTTACACTGAAATACATATCTTTAAAAATATGATGAGTCTTTCTCTTTCTAGCTCTTGCTTTTGCTATCATTCTTCTTTTTGTGGTAGTGGAGTGATTAAAGAAATAAACTTTGTTTTAAGTGATGTTAACAATAATCAAAAATCTATTTTCCATAATAATTTTCAGTATTTCAAATATTTTAACCTTATGTTTTGCTAAATTATATATGCACACACAAGGTAGCATATTTATATTGTTAACTTTAATTAAGATTTAAATTCATATTTTTTGATACTACAGATAAATCAGTTTTTTCTTCAAAATTTTCTCTGGAATATTGCAAATATTCTTACATTAAGTTAATTATGATAGTTTGACTCCCATATTTACTTAATTCTCATTCTTTTATAAAGCTGTCATTATATTGTTGTAGCAATCTGTAACTAGTATGATATGATTCATTGACCTCATGATTTCTAAATTTTAGCATAGCTGTTCTCCATATTTCTATTAAGCACAGACATGGAATCAGAAAACTATTTTTATTGTCCTGATTTTAAATCATGTAATGAATAAAGTCATCATAAAATATCCAGCTACCAATCAGATACCTTGACCTTTACTTGTTTTAATTTAATTTGGTAAGAATGTGAAATAGTGTTTACACTCTCTTTGGGCAGGATATATTTCTCATCCAATGCTCATAGTTGTTTCAAGGACATTTAAAATGGCATGATTTCAATAACAAACATAAAATGTTTCTATATCTTTTAAGTATATTGCTTCAATGTATTTCAAAATCATAACTCTTTCTAAACTATTACTGCTCAGAATACAAATGAGTTTTCATTAACCATTCATATCTTTATTCTCTGTTCACTTGACTTAGTTTTGTTCTATTTATATGTTAAGGCAATTTTATAAACCACCATCTAATTATGCTTCCTGAGAGTATTTTTTGGACTGCTTAAACTTGATACAACTGAAATGAAATATTTATAACCCAACTGGCTTTAAAACATATGCATGAAATATTTTGAGAAATTAATAACACACTGAGATAACTAATAGAAGGTTACCAAAAGTACTCAGGCACTTAACTATAATTTATCATATGTTAGGGTGTTCTTTTTTTCTCTGCAATCAGTATCAAATCCTGAGAAAGATATTTTAACAAAAATCTTATGATGTATTTCATGATAGAGAAAACATGCTTGAAAATGGCATTCTGCTTTGTTAAAAAAAATGAAACAAGTGTTAATAATCACTTTTTAATTAGAAGGGTAGAATTTGCCTGTCTAAACACAAAAATCTAAATCTAGTACATATCTGATTACTGAATTTATTAAAGTAGGTCAGTGATCATTATATGTTAATCCCCAGATCTTGAGACAGTCCACAGCCATGTATTGATGATTTATACTCACTACTGACCATGAATAGCACCATATGAAGACAAACATCCATTATTTGTAAATTGCTTATGTGCTTTAGAGAGAACTCAGAGTAAACAGATTTACCTAATTTTCCAACCTTACTTAGTCATTGTTTTCAAATAATTGATACACAGAAGGTAATTGGATAATGATGGAAAATATGGGATATACAAAACTGAAATGATAAATTATCAGCACATTCTGTTTTAAAAATAATTTTAAAAGCATGGTTTGAACACATATATATAAACCTAATTGTACAGTGAAACAAAGAGATTGGTATATGGTAACTGCCTTGGAAGATTGTTGAAAGAAGGGGTCATGCAAATAGAATCTCATACATAAGACCAAAAATGATAAAATGGAAATTATATATGGTGATGAAAATGCACTGAGAAGGCATTTGAAGGGAAGTTTAGGAGATATGCAAGAAAGAAATAAGAAGAAAAACAATATAGGCCAGGTTGAAGTTCATTTGTTTATAAAAATGAAATATGATGCAAGGGATAAGCAGCATGATGTTTAGGGAGAAAATATGGAGAGTAATTTTGAATAAGAAACTTTAGATGCCTAGAAAATAATTAGAAATTATATTGCTATGGGAAAGTTAGAAAATTAAATAGCTAAATCTTAGATTTCTATGCTGAAGAAGTCACATTTCTGGACAAAAAAATAACCCTTTTAATTATTTAAACTTCTTTTTTATAAAACTGTAATAATGCATATTGAAAAAAAAACAATGCAATATTTTACAGTGTTTTGAACTACTGAGAAGTAATTAATCACATATAACCATACCCATGTCTAGTAAAACAATATATTTTAGTATTTCCAAAGACACTTATATGCTTCCTTGTCAAAATTTGGCCTCTGTTCACTGGTGCTGAATAGAAATGGGGAAACAGAGTTTTGAGTGAAGTAGAAGAAAGTAGCTACTATTGCTTTGCAAGTAAAGGGGGCCCCAGTGGGCTAATGCCCTCAAGACCATGGGACCCACCCTGGAGTGGGTAGTGAGTTTTATAGTGTTCAAGGAGTGGGGCATGATCAAACTGTGGACAAGTCTTGGATTGGCTGGCATCAAGTTATAAAGTTTCAAGCATCAGTTCTTTTCTTATTTCAGCCAGTCTAGAGTCTGTGTTCATGTGGTCAGCAGTTTTCATCTGCAGGGGGTCTGCTTCTTGTAAAAACAACTTAGGAATGTGTGTCAAATCTTTATCTATAGCTTTTACAGAACTAAGAGTTTGGTGATTCTGCTTTGAGGTAGAATTAACCAGGTAGAACTGGTAAATTTGTTACCAGTTCCCTAGCCTGATGGCCTACATCTTCCCATTGTTCTGTATCTTCACATTTCCCAATCATTAACTCTTGAGTCAGCATTTTATTAATACTTCAAAAGACAAGGACACAGTGGCTTATACATGTTTTCATCCTCTAATCACTACTTTCTCTCTTTCCCTAAAACAGGCAGAATCCTGCTTTCTAAGAGTATAATTCCATTTTGACTGTTATTGGATTTATGTAATGGATTCATATGTTAGATGTTCTTGCCTAAGTTGCTAAACTTGACATTTTGGAGATTTAACTGTTGTTGCATGTAGGTGTTGTGTTTATGTGTATTGCTGTATTTTTTCTCAAACTTTTCACATAGTCTAGTGTTAATAGACATTGGTGTGATTTCTGGTTCGATGCTGATAAAAACATTCATGTGCTGTGCTGTGCTGTGCTTAGTCACTCAGTCATGTCTGATTCTTTACGACCCCATGGACTATAGCCCTCCAGGCTCCTCTGTCCATGGGGATTCTCCAGGCAAGAATACTGGAATGGGTTGCCATGCCCTCCTGCAAGGGATCCCAACCCAGGGATCGAACCCAAGTCTCCCACATTACAGGCAGATACTTTACCATCTGAGCCACCAGGGAAGCCAAAAACATTCACGAATATGTTTAAGGGCTCAATACATGCATTATTGTTAAAAACATATCCAAGTTGAGGAATCACTTTGTCATTGAATTTGTGTATGTTAAACTTTAGTGACTATTGAAAAATCTATTGGCATACTTGACCATTCTCTACAACAATGAATAAATATTACAATCTGTACTCCACTATAAAACTTGGTAGTAAGATCTATATCTCATATTATCCTCAAAGATTTTTATTATTTTTATATAAATTTTGCTCTTTCCTTTATAGGGAACCTAATTTTGAGACTGCATTGAGACTGAGCAATTTTAACTTTCTCTTCATATTAGTCAATTGGATTAAAGTCACGTGTTGAAACCACTGTCCTTTCTTAATTTCTCTGCAGTGCCATTTGTTTCCATAAATTAAGTAAGCATGTGTGCATTGGTCACGTTTGTGCTCTCTATGCTAGTTCATTGGTCACATTACCTTTTGCTTAATTTCAATAGTTCTGACCTAAGTGTTACTTTCCAGTAGAATTGGTCCTTCCATTGTGTTGATCTTAGCTATTGTTTACCTAACTTCACACATACATACATACTTATACTTGCAAGAACATATACTTGTGGAATTTTGATGGGATGGCACAAAATGTCTAAATAATATGGGTAAAAATTACATCTTTAAATTTTTAAATATTCAAATTCATGACATTCATCCATTTATGTAAGTGTTCTTTAGTTTTCTCTCTAATATTTTAGAGTTTATAAAGTTTTTCTCACTGTTTTTAGATGTTTTTATTGTTATTTAGAACTTTGGTGCTGTTGTAAGCTCTATTGTTATGAAACTCAAACTCTCCTTTGCCTTTCTGTTGTTGATGTTTGGAAGTGTTCTTTTTGTATTTCAGTATATACAGGCATTTTTTGCTAATGGTATATATCTTTAAATAATATAGAAAAATTATGAATGCATGACAACTTGCTGAATGATAATATTTATTTTAATACATTTTTTATAGTTCTATATCTTTGTATACATTCATAAGATGCTGTGGTGATTTTGCCGTGCCTATTATTTTACCCTTTGTAGGACTTTCTCAGAGATTTAGACTGAGAAAACAAAACACATTATTACTTAAGAGGAGAAAAACAATAATTTTCTAGACATAGAACTGCTTAAATTTTTCTCTATTTGAATAAATTAATGAATAATAGATTCTGAGACATTTGAGCATAAATTTACAATTCTTGACATTTATTCCACCTCTTCTTATCTTTTTCAGAGCTTTAACATGACTAATGACCGGATAAGGAGTGATGTATGGCTGTTGACTTAGGAGTCCCACTAAGACTTCTTTGTCAACACTGGTTTTAACTGATGACCCTATAAAATTTCTTGGTGCTGTCCATGGCAGTCAACTCCCAATTTGTTTCACACATGCAAGGCTTCCCTATTGGCTCAATGGTAAAGAATCTGCCTGCAATGTGGGAGACCTGGGTTTGATCCCTGGGTCAGGAAGATCCCCTGGAGAAGGGAATGACCATGCACTCCGGGATTCTTTCCTGGAGAATCCCCTGGACAGAGGAGCATGGTAGTCTATAGCCCGAGGGTCACGAAGAATCCAATGTGACTGAGCAACTAACACTTTCACTTTCACTTTTTACATGCAAGGGTAGAGAGCAGGAATTACTGAGCACTATAATCAGAGTCATGAGACAAAAACAACCATCAGAGGCATAGAAAATCTGAAATCAGAGGGGTTAATAACTTGGTCCTTTGGCTTATCCAAAAAGTGTCAGATAGAAAAAGCATATATCTTAAAGTGTAGACCAATTATGTAAATACCTTGGGAAAGTTTTTATTTACTTCTACTCTATGAAATTTTGTTGTGGCTCTACATTATTTTATGTAATATATTCTGTGTATGTATACAACTTAAAAGATAGGTGTATACATGTATTCCATATAGTCGTCTCTGTACAGAAATGTTTCCTATACATAAAAAGACAAAAATAAGATTAAGCTCACCATATATAATGGACTGCAATTCCCAGAAATCTAGTAGGATATAATAATGTTGGGCTTTCCATTGTGTTCCATTGAGCTGTTTGTTTACACATCCACCAGTACTAGACTGGCTAGATCGCTGTAGTTTTTTACTAAGTCTTGAAGTCAGATTTTCTGAGTCCTCCAACTTTGTTCTTTCTCAGTACTATGTTAGATAACTTGAGCCTTTGCCTTCTCCATGTAAACTTTAAAATCAGTTTGTTGATATTCAAAAAGATAACTGGCTAAGATATTGAAGGAAAGTGTATTTAACCTCTAGATCAAGTAATTAATTTTGATTTCTCCATACACATATTTTAAAGCTCTCTAGTGAATGTTCTTAGTGGTGGACCTAAGTTATATATACTAAACCTTGTGGTAGTTACAATATTGGCATTATGATTAATGAAGTCAGTGTGGGCTTGGAAACAAGCAGTTATATATTTGAATTCTAGATTACTCATTTATTAGCTATATGATTTTGGCCAGATTCCTCAAACCATCTGAGCCATAGTAAAATAGAAAAATCATTACATTGTATAATTAAATATTAAATTAATACAGTATGCTTTACCTAAGTTAATTAATAACATGTTGCTTGCTATATTGAAATATTTCAATTAATGGGTGGCAGAATAAAATA
>NW_024070208.1:61694522-61822451 GCF_014754425.2 Oryx dammah
GCTTGCTATATTGAAATATTTCAATTAATGGGTGGCAGAATAAAATAGTTGTACATATAATAAACATGATGTGAGGGAGGAGGGTATTGATGTTATAATAGAACAGATCTATTTTCATATTTCTTCTTCAAGAAAAATGTAGGGATAAATTATTTTGAATTTTATCATCTAAATAGATAACATTTTAAAATCTCTCTGGACAAGAATAAGTCCAAAGCCAGTAGTAAATAGTCAAAACTTTAAACACTTAATTATAAAATGGAAATTTGAGTGAAATTTATCTGAACTTGTTTCCTACATCAAAACTGTTCCTAAAACTTCATCTATGCAGAAAATTTCCCTGGATTCATTCTCAGCTGAATAACACATCTCTTCAACTTACCTTTTATTTTATTTTTATTTTATTAGTTCTGGGGCAGCTCATTACTGACTGTATTTCAAATAGTGCAAAATTTTACCTGGGCATTGATGTCTGGCAATTCTGATTTATATACTTAGTGTCAGGCAGGAAACCTTCTACAGCAAAGATAGTTTTCAGTGATCACAGTAGTACGGAACTCCACTTGCTGGAATATTAACACTTTTAGTCATAAATGAGAATTAATGACTTGTTCAGGTTGCTTAGAAATGTATTTTCACATGGATCTCTCACAGTAGGAAATTATGCAAAATATCTGACATAGTGAAAGAGACATCGAATCAATGAACAGTACCAATAAAAATGAGATTGTATTATGCACTTTACTATTGATATTATTTTAAATGCATGTACATAGTCAGACAACAATTTTGCCTATTTAATGTCTGCTTGAAAGGGTACCATTTAAAAACAAAATAAATTGCAAAACAGCACTATGAATAAATGTTGACTATCTTATTTGTGAATGTAATATAAGAAGTCTACATAAAGAAATAAATCTAAAACTACTTAATGAAATAAGTTTGACAATATGATTTGGTACAAAATTTCTCACTTTAAAAAGTTTTGTCTCCAAATAATATGATTCATAATGCCAACCTTCATATGGATTTGCATATGTTGGAATTATATTGTATTCTTAGAGTTCTCATATATAATACTTAAACTGAATAAAATGCATACTTAGAGTGTTTTGCTCTCAATACTATTGTATTTTTTTGAGTTAAGCAATCTTATAAAATCTGTGAATCAATAATTTTAAAAGGTATTGAGCATACATTATCCACATGAACAGACATGGGTCCTGATATCAAGGAGTTAGCCTGCTGCAGAAATTGACAGCTGGATAACAATTATAAAATATCATTAAACTGTATGCAAATTGTAAAGAAAACTGGAATGCCTTTAATTATTTTGGGAAAAATATTAAGCTAACACTATGTCAGATAATGAAATGTGGAGGATGCAATCTAGAATGAAGTAATTACTATTAAAAAATAAAAGGAAATAATAATAATGAGAAGGTGGAGGAGGAGAGGAGGAAGAAAAAGAGGGGGAGGGGGAACAGAAGGAAGGTAGGAGAAAAATAATCTTATTTGTGTAGATCACAACAAACTGTGGAAAGTTATTAAAGAGATGGGAATAGCAGATCACCTTACCTGCCTCCTGAGAAATCTTTATGCACCTCAAAAAGCAACAGTTAGAACCAGACATACAACAACACACTGGTTCCAGATTGGGAAAGGAGTATGTCAAGGCTATATATTGTCACCCTGCTTATTTAACTTATATGCAGAGTACATCATGCTAAATGCCGGACTAGATGAGCACAAGGTTCATCAAGATAAAGGTTTCTGGGTGAAATTTCAATAGCCTCCGGTATGCAAATGACACTATCCTTATAGCAGAAAGTGAAGAGGAACTAAAGAGCCTCTTGATGAAAGTGAAAGAAAAGAATGAAAAAGCTGGCTTAAAACTCAACATTCAGAAAACTAAGATCATGGTATCCGGTCCCATCGATTCATGGCAAATAGATAGGGAAACAATGGAAGCAGTGACAGACTTTATTTTCTTGGGCTGCAAAATCACTACAGATGGTGACTGCAGCCATGAAATTAAAAGACGCTTGCTCCTTATAAGAAAAAAAATGCCCAACTTAGACAGCATATTAAAAAGCAGAGACATTGCTTTGCTGACAAAGGTCCTTCTAGTCAAAGCTATGGTTTTTCTAGTAGTCATGTATGGATGTGAGATTTGGACCATAGAGAAACCTGAATGCTGAAGAATTGATGCTTTTGAACTGTGGCATTGGAGAAGACTGTTGAGAGTCCCTTGGACTGCAAGGAGATCAAACCAGTCCATCCTAAAGGAAATCAGTCCTAAATATTTATTGGGAGGACTGATGATGAAGCTGAAGCTCCAATACTTTGGCCACCTGATAGGAAGAACTGACTCATTTGAAAAGACCCTGATGCTCAGAAAGATTGAAGTTAGGAGTATAAGGGGAGGACAGAGGATGAGATGGTTGGATGGCATCACCGACTCAATGGACATGAGTTTGAGGAAGCCCCAGGAGTTGGTGATGGACAGGGTAGCCTGGAGTGCTGCAGTCCATGGGGTCGCAAAGAGTCAGACACAATTGAGTGACTGAACTGAAGTAAATAGTTCAGAATTTCTGGAGTGTGAATTCAGATGGAGAAAGAGATAAGATTATGCTTGATTTGAAGACAAAGATGAGCATAAAGTGCTAGTGTGATAGACAAAATGTTGAGATTTACCCTGTGAGTTATGGATAAATACTTTGAAGCTTGAGGGTGTGGAGAGTGGTTTGTTAAGGATGCAAATGACGGGTTGAGACCATGGGCTGTGTAGCAAAGATTGCTGCTTGCATTTCAGAACCTGTTCATCTTTCTTCATGTGCACTTAGCCACATTTTCAGTCTTTCTTTACATTTGGTGTGGTTTTTGATTAAGTCATACTTAACATGATGTGAGCAGAAGCAATGTGTGCTACTTCAGGATCCTGGCCAAAGAGGCAAGAGTGTACCTTTTTGATGTTCTTTCCTTTTTCTCACTGAGTAAAACCAGAAGTGGTCAAACACTCCTGCTGTAGATAGATAATAAATGATCCTAAGGAATGATAGAAGGACATTTAGAAATGCATCAAGCTATCTTGCAGTCATGAGCCATTCACTTTGGCAATTTAACAAGAGAGAGAAAGAAAAGTATTTGTTGTATAAGTTAGTATATAATCAGGGCTCTTGCTTCTTCCAGCTTGATCTTCTACCAATATGGAATCTAAGCACATTAACACAAAATGAAGAAGAGAGTTATTGAAAGTCTAAGCTGGAATAGTTTTGAGGAAATAGAAGTCAGATCTAAAAATAAATAATTTATAGGACACTTGGTTAAGTGGATTTAAATATTAAAAGTCAAAAGAGATGCGGGTATTAAATTTAAGATACTTAATTTTTTTGACCTACAGTACAATTTATTGAGTTAAAAATAAAGTATGTACATTCGGATCTATGGAAGCAATGTCGGGGAAGAGTTTGGTTTAAACTTGTCTAAATTTGAAATGGTGTTAGTACATTTAAATGGAGGTAAATGTAAGTGAAATTTTGTTGGGACTCAGCATACATTTCTAGTTTTGGATTTGAGAATTGTAGAAACTTCTGTGGTAAATGAAAGCAAGCATTGATAGCTTTTCTTAAATGCATGTGAAAAATGAAACAAAAGGCAGTCCAGGGAAAGTTTTCTGAATTATGATTTAAGGACCATTAAAGGAAAGTATGTTTCTAACAAGAGAGTTGTTAGAAAAGTAAAATAGAGAAGGACTTGGAAGCCATTGGGGGGTGGGGGGCGGGGAGGAAAGAGTTTCAAATTGAGATGTATGTCAACAGCACAAATGCCTCAGAGGTAGAAGAATTTTAAAAGAAGAGAGAGAGAATTACATAGAGTTGTTCTTTCTAGATAAACTAGGTAAGTGCAACTGACCCTATTCCTTGATATCAGAGAGGTATTCTTAAGAGCAGAGAGAAATAAAGTTTTGTGAGTCAGGTGTCAAGCAAGGAATAGGGCCAACCTAAATTGACAGACAGATTCCATTCCAAAATGTGCAGTTTAATGAGGATGATGGTTTTATGATCCAGGGGAGTGACACTTGGAAATCATGATTATGCAATAATCAGATGTGGAGAGTTAACAACATATCAAAGCTAGAAACATAAAAGTTTAGTTAATTATTCAATATATTTTAACAAATATGCATTACTTCTTTCCCACTTAAAAGTCAACATATTTATAAAGATTTCCATTTTCCTGTCAATGAACATAATATATAAAGAACACATAAATTTTTTATCCTAATAATAAAGCAAACTCAAAAAACACTTGTTTTTAATAAACATCTTGATGTAGGAATGATATGACTCTCTTCTTAGGTCAGACTCTTTAAGACCCCATGGGCTATACAGTCTGTGAAATTCTCCAGGCCAGAATACTGGAGGGGGTTTCTATTCCCTTCTCCAGGGGATCTTCCTGACTCAGGGATCGACCCTAGGTCTCCTGCGTTGCAGGCAGGTTTTTCACCAGCTGAGCCACCAGGGAAGCCTAAGAATACTGGAATGGGCAACCTATCCCTTCTCCAAGGGATCTTCCCAACCCAGAATTGAACCGGGGTCTCCTGCATTGCAGGTGGATTCTTTACCACCTGAGCTACCTGGGAACCCCATTTAATACATAAAGAACACGTAAGTATATTTATCTTAATAATAAAGAAAGCTCAAAAAAGACTTGTTTTTAATAAATGACTAGACATAGGAATGATAGGACTCTCTTCTCAGGTATCAAAGTGGCTCAGTCGTGTCCGATTCTTTGTGATCTCCTGGACTGTAGTCCATGGAATTCTCCACACCAGAATACTGGAGTGGGTAGCCTTTCCCTTCTCCAGCAGATCTTCCTGCCCCAGGAATCAAACCAGGGTCTCTTGCATTGCAGGCAAATTCTTTACTAACGCTTCCCTGATAACTCAGCTGGCAAAGAATCTGCCTGTAATGCAGGAGACCTGGGTTCAATCTCAGGTATTGAAATTTCTAGGTATAGTACACAAGAATCAGATAATAATATCCGTCTTCAAAGCATAAAAACCTTCAAGGGATCTAATCCCAGGGTTCAGTTTTGTAAGATTTCTGGAAATTTAATTATCAGTCTAAATTGAATACTTCTGCTATTTTGAACCCAACCATTTCAATATTTATTTAAGCTTTCCAGTAATTCAACTACCAATAACTGTTCTTTGACCTATTTATATGTCGTATTTCCTTCTGTATAATTGTAATATTTGATATCCTTTTATTTCCTGCTTTTTATATTAGGCTTTTGCATTCTTTCTCACTTTTCCTGGTATCCGATTTCAGCACATTTGTGATCTTCACTCCGTGAGTCTAGTCTTGAAGCTCATGATTAATACTAAACTTTCTTTTATCTGTGGCTAATAAAGGTCGTATAAAACACTGCATACAATTACCTGTACAGCCAATATTCTGGTTGTAGAATAGTGCTCCTCGCTCAGTTTCCCTCTGTTCTCATCTAGTTATTTATTTAATTTTTTCATTTAAGAGAACAAGAAGTAAGTCAACTAGATTACTCTATTTTCACAACTTCTTGTGTATATATATGTATATTTATGTGTGTATGTATGTATATATATCCAAATACATATACATATATGTATATATATATATATATATATATATGTCTGAAGGCATTTGTCTTGTCAACCGTATTTTTCTTATGTTGATGAAAGTCAGTCGTACCCTGAGGACTTGAAGAAATAAAAGCAGAGATAAATAACCTATCTCCCAGCTCCTCTAGATAGGTTGATTTGATTGCTCAAAATTAGAATTTTCAAAAAGAAAAAGAAGCTGTTTTTTTAAAAAATGATTCAACACGGCTATTTTTATTTATAGCACTTAGAACATTAGTATTGTTGTGTATATTTCAGAGTTCATGTAGTTCATGTATATTTTACACTCTTGATTGTAAGGTCCATTAAGATAGGTACTGTAATTTTATAACATACAGTCTCCACCACCTAGTTCACTGATTAGTTCAGTAAATATTGATTGAATTAATGAACAAATGAATTAATGCTAATGAAGCAATCTATAAATTAACTTGCCCACTGTCTGTTCAAAGTCGTACTATAAGTCTAGTTATTTTATTTTGGGCTGAATATTGCCAGGTCTTTCCTGGACTATGACTTCACTACTTATTGGTACCTAATGTATAGTAGCCAAAATAATAAAGTTGCATATGAAATAATATGGTACAATAAAAATAAATAATGTTCAGGTTCTTTACATGATTGAACACATAATACAGTTATTCTTTTCTCATTTGGTCCAAATGTCTTAAATTTATTATGGCAGATGCCCTGAATCATAGGCTTATTTATTCCATAGATGTCGCTCAATAGAAGTGATTATCTATTTTTCACTCAGCTAGTACATGTATTTCAGTAAGAATGTTTATAAACGTAATTAATATTATTCTGTCATAAAAAAATGGTAATTTTATACTCTTTGGGATCAGGGAAATCCATGTCTCTTTTGATGTTCTCTGGCTAGACACTCTTCTGTATAGAATATAGATACTCTACTGTCGCTGACTCATGGCTGGGAGCTCTGTAGTGTGGAGATAACTTTCTGGACCACAGACACTGGTATGAAAAGGAAAGGTTAAAGTTCCTTGATGTTGAATTTTGCCAAAAAAGTGACGTGGGATTTTGAAATATTTAAGAATTTGTAGACTGTGTTTAAGCTGTTTATTTCTGGAAATGGAGGTTTAAATTTGGTTGTGGCAGTCTGAGCTCTTTAATTGCTGACACTAACAGAACATCTTATATAAGGAGAAAAAATTCTGCACTTTCATTCCCTTAACAGTGTTTTAATTTGTAACAGTTTCTAATTTTGATGAAGTCTGTTTATTTGTTCATATTGTTCTAATTATGCCTGGCCAAGATCTTAAAGACATTGGTAAGATTTCACAAAGTATACCAGCATAAGGCTTTACTAAAGGAACAGAAGGAATAAAACATAGACGGGCATCAAGGAGTCCAAAACATCTAGCATCAATATCAAAGTTCTTTCTCTGTCACATAGGACATACTTTATTCACAGATCAAAATATTTGTGAAGTAATTCAGGTTCAGGGAAGCTGCAGTCTTAACCAAGAAGGGATATTTTGCATACATCTGGTCATAGAGTTGAAAGGAGACAAGTACACATATATAATCTTTGGTATCTACGTGATGCATCTGGTATGTCTCAATCCTTATGCAGATCTTCACAAGTCAATGAGTATGAATACATTCTGGTTTAAGTGTCTGCCTGGAATGCAGGAGACCCAGGTTCGATCCCTGGGTTGGGAAGATCCCCTGGAGAAGGAAATGGCAACCCACTCCAGTACTCTGGACTGGAGAATCCCATGGAGGGAGGAGCCTGGTAGGCTACAGTTCATGGGGTGGCAAAAAGTTGGACACGACTGAGCGACTTCACTTTCACTTTCACTTGGCCAAGTGTTAGCACCATTGATCCAGACATTTGTTGAGAAAACATATGGATACAACAGACTAGTTGGTATTATTGGTTACCATTGTGTCAAGAAGACATTCTCCTACTTTTCGATCTAAAAGATTTCAAATTTTAAAGTGTCGTATATATTTTTTATATTGTCAGACAAAGGAATTTTGAGTATCAGGTGAGGTAGAGATGCTGTTTTTGTTTTAGGTTTTCTTTTTTTAAAATATGGATATCTAAAGATTCTAATGTTTTCACACAGATTTTACTTTCCCCATTGAAAATATAGAGGATTCTGTGAAAAGTCAAAATACTTATTATGCAGGTATTATGTAGTATTCCTCTTTGGGATACATATGTAATAGATGTTTTGTAGGTATTCCTCTCTTGTATGTAGGGTTCCTCTTTTGTTCTATATGCCTATGTATATTTGTTTTCCATTAGGCCAACAATATACTTACCTTAATACCCTAGATTTAGTGTAGAACTTGAAGTGAGATAATGTAAATTATCCAAATTTGTTCTTTCATTTTTTAAAAAGAGTTCTTTGTATGTTTTAGATATTTTTTACATTTTTTAGTATATTTTAAAGGCAGTTGGCTTCTACAAAAATGTTTTGATTGCTATACATTTTGCCTAGAGAAGATAGAGTCTATAAATCAATTTTGAGACAAAGGAAACTTGAAAATATTTTCCATTCCATAAATATGATTCATGTCTTAATTTATAATTTATGTAGGTCTTTTTATATTTCTATCTGTAGCATTTTATAATTTTCAGTGTAGAGAACTTGTAAGAATTTTCATTCTTTCTTTTTCTTTCTTAACCCTACCTGCTTGAATTTGTTGACACTATTGTAAACAAAATTATTTTTATTTTCCTTTCCTTTCAATGTGTCTTAAGATTACATAAGATATAACTGATATTTTAATTATTAATATTGTAGCCTACAAATTTGCTAAACTTATATTATTAGTTATAGTGAGTTTTCATAAATTCCTTTATATCTTAACATAAACTAATATTAAAATCTTTCAAGCTAGGCTTCAGCAGTGTGTGACACAGGAACTTCCATATGTACAAGCTGGATTTAGAAAAGACAGAGGAACCAGAGATCAAATTGCCAACATTCTTTGGATCATAGAGAAAGCAAGGGAATTCCAGAAAAACATCTACTTCTGCTTCATTGACTATGCTTAAATCTTTGTGTGGATCACAACAATCTGGAAAATCTTAGAGAGTTAAATACTAGATCTCCTTACCTATCTCCTGAGAAACTTGCATGCAGGTCAAGAAGCAGCAGTAAGAACAGGACATAGAAAAATGGATTGGTTCAAAGTTGGGAAAGGAGTGTATCAGGCTGTATATTGTCACCATGCTTATTTAACTTATATGCAGAATACATCATGCAAAATGCTGGGCTGAATGAATCCCAAGCTGGAATCAAGATTGCTAGGAGAAATATCAATAATCTTAGATATGCAGATAAAACCACCTTACTGGCCAAAAGTGAGGAAGAACTAAAAGTCCTCTCGATGAGGTTGAAGGAGAAAGTGAAAAAGCTGGCTTAAAACTAAACATTCAAAATGCTAAGATCATGGCATCCAGTCCTATCACTTCATGCCAAATGAATGGGGAAAAGTGGGAAATAGTGACAGACTTTATTTGTTGGGCTCCAAAATCACTGCAGATGGTGACTGTAGCCATGAAATTAAATGATGCCTGCTCCTTGGAAGGAAAGCTATGACAAACTTAGCATATTGAAAAGCAGAGACATCACTTTGTCAACAAAAGTCTGTACAGTCAAAGCTATGGTTTTTCCAGTAGTCATAGTACAGATGTGAGAATTGGATCATGATACAAGCTGAATGCCAAAGAATCAGTGCTTTCAGACTGGTGTTGGAGAAGACTGTTGAAAGTCCCTTGGACAGCAAGGGGATAAAACCAGTCAATCCTAAAGGAAATCAGTCCTGAATTTTCATTTGGAAGGGCTGATGCTGAAACTGAAGCTCCAATACTTTGGCCACCTGACGCAAAGAACTAACTCATTGGAAAAGACCCTGATGCTGGGAAAGATTGAAGGCAGGAGAAGGTTACAACAGAGAATGAAATTATTGGATGGCATTACTGACTCAATGGACATGATTTTGCATAACCTCCGGGAGATATGAAGTACAGAGGAGTATGGCATACTGCATTCCATGGGGTTGCAAAGAATTGAATATGACTTAAGGACTGAACAACAACAGATATTAAACTGCTATATATTAATAAACTGCTATTAAACTAGGGCTTCCCAGGTGGCACTAGTGGTAAAGAACCTGCCTGCCGATGCAGGATACATAAGAGAGGGGGTTTTGATCCCTGTGTCAGGAAGATCCCCTGGAGAAGGAAATGGCAACCCACTCCAGTATTCTTGCCTGGAGAATCCCACAGACATAAGAGGCTAGCTACAATCCGTAGGGTTGTACAGAGTCGAACACAACTGAAGTGATTTAGCATGCACTATTAAACTATTTCATTTTATGTAAATATGTAAAGCTGTCAGTTTCAAGTTACTGTTATAGAATTATGCTATAAATCTTGATATGCTCTATTTCTTACATTCAGTTGAAAATATTTACTTATTTCTTTAGTGATTTTTTTCCTCTAGACCTATGTGTTATTTTCAACTGTGCTGTTCTATTTTCAAATATCTATAATTCCTAGATATATTATTAACATGAAGTCTTATTTATGCCATTTTTGGAAGGAAACATAATCTAAGTCCTTGAAATGTAGTAATATCATTGAAACTCATGGGCTATCAGATACACCTACATTTTGCCCTTGAAAATAATGTATGATTGTTCTCTAAGTTATCTATTTGATGTTGCAGCTACTTATATTTGGTCCAGTTGTTTTATCAATTACTGAAAGAAGTATTTTTTAAAATACAATCTATGGTTTTGTTTTTGTCTGTTTCTCCCTATCTAGTTCTATTCGTTTTGATTCATGCATTTTGAATTAATTGCAAATAATTTTACTTCCTAGTATAAAATTGCTCCTTTTTGCATTAAGATAATTATCTTTGGCTGCTTTATTTTACATGAAGTCTATTTTAACTGAGAATAATATAGCCACTCCATCATTCTGCTCACTATAACATAGTGTATCTTTTTAATATATTTATTTTTTCAGCCTATATATTTATATTAAAGTATGTCAATATAAATAGGCTTTTCCCCCTCAATTCTAACAATATACCCCTTAGTGATGTCAGAAATAATTTGTCTATAGGTGCCATAGAGCAGAGATTGTATATTCTACAAGTTCACCAAAGTTCATAATAAAAATCACTACATTATTGATCAGCCTTCAGTTTTCTCATATCATCTGTCATAGCCAGTACACCCACTTTACAAAGTACCAGAAATCTTATTAATTATTTAGCTCATTAATTTGTTTATTTCTCTCTTGTCAGTTTTAAAGCCTTTCTCACTACACATTTTTGTCACACAAAATTAGATTAACAAATCTGGTTATGTCCTACAATTTTCTCTTTCTTCTACTTTTAGTTATGTCATCTTTGCTGTCAAAAAAAAAAAAATATATATATATATAATGAATGTGAAATATGCAATTACACTAAATATTTATTTCAGTGAAAGTGAAAGTTGCTCGGTTGTATCCACTCTTTGTGACTCCATGGACTATACAGCCCGTGGTATTCTCCAGGCCAGAATCCTGGAGTGGGTAGCCTTTCCTCTCTGCAGGGGATCTTCCCAACTCAGGGATCAAACCCAGGTCTCCCTCAGTTGCAGGCAGATTCATTACCAGCTAAACCACAAGGGAAGCTCAAGAATTCTGGAGTGGGTAGCCTATCCCTTCTCCAGAGGATCTTCCTGACCCAAGAATCACACTGGGATCTCCTGCATTGCAGATAGAGTCTCTACCAACTTAAATTATCTTTAAGTGTCCATTCTATTGTTTGAATTTATTATTTATATTTTCATAAGTCTTTAGATATATTTCAAATTAAAAGAAAAAATCCATATTGTTCAAATTTTACATTTAAACATTTTAAAGAAAGTATTTCAAAAAGGATTTGAGCATCTACTGAAGCTAAACATAATACTAGGACCTGAATTTGTAGATATAAGTAAGAATTTGTCTTTCTTTGAGGATCTAAGAATTTAGTGACTGAGTGTTCAATAACTTCTAGATATTCAAGAATTTTTTTAAAAAACTTTAATATTCTTTTACAATATATATCTTAAATACATAATTTTCTTTGTTTTACTCTCTTCTATGGCTAGTATATAATCCTTTTCATCTTAGAAACAGATATTATTGAGTCCCTGAGTCCCTTCATTTTCATAAATTGAAGATGAGTTCATATAAAGGAGTCATGGGGTGTGTAATAGAATCATCTTCATATTTAAAGATATAATTGGAATGATAAATTAGTAAATTCTATGGCAAAAGCTATCAACTTTTAAAAAGATAGAAGTTGGTGAAAAGTATCAAAAATGAAGTAAAGGTTAATGGAAATTATAATGTCAAATTAACATTTCTTTCAATTACTGAACTTCATTAGTGCTAATCTGTGCATGATTTATGGTCAGTGGAGACAAATTGAAATGGCAATTGTTGAATAAGACTTGTTAGAACAAATAAACTTTTTCTCATCTTTAAAAGCAGATACTTCAGATATATTCCCAGCTAAAGTATTTTCAGAAAATTTCATAAATTTCTCATTTTAAACTGTTAAAGTGACTTGCTCTATAATTTCAAAAATTATTTCTTTGTAATTATATTTCAACAGTAATGGAATATGCAGAATATCCTTAAAATTATTGTACAAATGCATGATATCTAATTAACATATTTTCTTTAGGAAGATATCTGGCAAAGCTTATTATTTAGTTCAGTGTGCATTCTCCCCTCATATTAAAAAGGTTGTCATGACAATGAGAGCAGATTAATATCCTGTAAATCTTAGCTGAAAATAAATTTCCAGCTTAAAAAAAATGACTACCTACATTATTCCATGCATGACACTAGCCACTAAGTTTTACCTAAATCATTTGACATTTGTTTAGTGTAGCAGGGATACAGAATATCATACCAGAATTTTCAAAGTAATGTACAAAGTGCTGTTCCACTTTCAATGGATATTTTTGTTTGTAGTGAAGATCTAGGAATGGAACTTCTGATTGGATTCAAATATGTTATTCGGTATCCTGGGATTTCCTTCAGGTAATCTTACACTTGGAAGGTGAGTTAAGTGGATAATCTAGGGGATATGCCTCATGATTTCAACATCATAAGATTATAATAGCGTAACAACAGAATTTAAAACACAATTGATCTGTTTCAGATTTCACTTTTAGTACAAACTTATTTTTTCTTACTAATGTCAAACAGGAAATGGCAAAAGTGAACGTCGACATTGTAGGAATCAGCAAACTAAAATGGACTGGAATGAGTGAATTTAACTCAGATGACCATTATATCTACGACGGTGGGCAGGATTCCCTTAGAAGAAATGGAGTAGCCATCATGGTCAACAAAAGGATCCAAAATGCAGTATTAGATGCAATCTCAAAAAATGACAGAATGATCTCTGTTTGTTTCCAGGGCAAACCATTCAATATCACAGTAATCCAAGCCTATGCCCCAACCAGTAACGCTGAAGATGCTGTGGTTGAACGGTTCTATGAAAACCTACAAGACAATTCAGAACTAACACCCCCAAAAAGATGTCCTTTTCATTATAGGGGACTGGAATACAAAAGTAGGACGTCAAGAAACACCTGGCTGCTGCTAAGTCACCTCAGTCCTGTCTGACTCTGTGTGACCCCATAGATGGCAGCACACCAGGCTCCCCCGTCCCTGGGATTCTCCAGGCAAGAACACTGGAATGGGTTGCCATTTCCTTCTCCAATGTATGAAAGTGAAAAGTGAAAGTGATATCACTCAGTCGTGTCCAACTCTTAGCGACCCCATGGACTGTAGCTCACCAGGCTCCTCCATCCATGGGATTTTCCAGGCAAGAGTACTAGAGTGGGGAGCAACCAGCAAATTTGGCCTTGGAATGTGCAATGAAGCAGGGCAAAGGCTAATAGAGTTTTGCCATGAGAATGCACTGATCATAGCAAATACCCTCTTCCAACAACATAAGAGAAGACTCTACACATAAACATCACCAGATGGTCAACACCAAAATCAGATTGATTATATTATTTGCAGCCAAAGATGGAGAAGCTGTATACAGTCAGCAAAAACAAGACCAGGAGCTGACTGTGGCTCAGATCATGAACTCCTTATTGCCAAATTCAGACTTAAATTGAAGAAAGTAGGGAAAACCACTAGACAGGTATGACCTAAATCAAATCCCTTATGATTATACAGTGGAAATGAGAAATAGATTTAAGGGCCTAGATCTGATAGATAGAGTGCCTGATGAACTATGGAATGAGGTACGTGACATTGTGCAGTAAACAGGGATCAAGACATCCTATGGAAAAGAAATGCAAAAAAGCAAAATGGTTGTCTGGGGAGGCCTTACAAATAACTGTGAAAAGAAGAGAAGTGAAAAGCAAAGGAGGAAAGGAAAGATATAAGCATCTGAATGCAGAGTTCCAAAGAATAGCAAGGAGAGATAAGAAAGCCTTCCTCCGCCATCAGTGCAAAGAAATAGAGGAAAATAACAGAATGGGAAAGACTAGAGCTCTCTTCAAGAAAATTAGAGATACCAAGGGAACATTTCATGCAAAGATGGGCTCAATGAACGACAGAAATTGTCTGGACCTAACAGAAGCGGAAGATACTAAGAAGAGATGGCAAGAATACACAGAAGAACTGTACAAACAAGATCTTCATGACCCAGATAATCACGATGGTGTGATCGTTCACCTAGAGGCTGACATCCTGGAATGTGAAGTCAAGTGGGCTTTAGGAAGCATAACTGCGAACAAAAATAGTGGAGGTGATGGAATTCCAGTTGCGCTATTTCAAATCCTGAAAGATGATGCTGTGAAAGTGCTGCACTCAATATGCCAGCAAATTTGAAAACCTCAGCAGTGGCCACAGGACTGGAAAAGGTCAGTTTTCATTCCAATCCCAAAGAAAGTCAAAGCCAAAGAACTGTCAAACTACTGCACAATTACACTCATCTCACACACTAGGAAAGTAATGCTCAAAATTCTCCAAGCCAGGCCGCAGCAATACGTGAACTGTGAACTTCCTGATGTTCAAGCTGGTTTTAGAAAAGGCAGAGGAACCAGAGATCAAATTGCCAACATCCGCTGGATCATGGAAAAAGCAAGAGTTCCAGAAAAACATCTATTTCTGCTTTATTGACTATGCCAAAGCCTTTGACTGTTTGGATCACAATAAACTGTTGAAAATTCTGAAAGAGATGGGAATATTGGACCACCTGACCTGCCTCTTGAGAAACCTATATGCAGGTCAGGAAGCAACAGTTAGAATGGGACATGGAACAACAGACTGTCACCCTGCTTATTTAACTTCTATGCAGAGTACATCATGAGAAACGATGGGCCGAAAGTTTAGTTCAGTTCAGTTCAGTCACTCAGTCATGTCCAACTCTGCAACCCCATGAATAGCAGCACGCCAGGCCACCCTGTCCATCACCAACTCCAGCGGTTTACTCAAACTCATGTCCATCGAGTTGGTGATGCCATCCAGTCATCTCATCCTCTCTGTCATCCCCTTCTCCTCCTGCCCCCAATCCCTCCCAGCAACACAGTCTTTTCCAATGAGTCATTTCTTCGAATGAGGTGGCCAAAATATTGGAGTTTCAGCTTTAGCATCAGTCCTTCCAAAGAACACCCAGGACTGATCTCCTTTAGAATGGACTGGTTGAATCTCCTTGCAATCCAAGGGACTCTCAATTGTCTTCTCCAACACCACAGTTTGTTGAGGCCTGATAGAGGCCATGACTAAAATAGGCTGGAGCAAGCATCCCAGAAACAGCCGAGTCACTGCCTGGGCGGGATCAAAAGTTATTACCCCTGACGGGAGGACTCAGCCTGTCAGCAGGCTCCCAGTAGCCCGCTGTGCCAATCGGGACAAAGATAGATACCTCCTAAGAAAGCCCGCTGTGCCAATCGGGACAAAGATAGATATCTCCTAAGAAAGCCCGCGCGCGCGAAAATCTAGCCAATTGATAGATGCAAAGAAACCCTTGTAACCAATCCAACCTTGCCAATTCCCTGTCTTTGTCCTAAACTTATAAATACTACTGTAATATAGGGCTCGGGGCCCTGGCTTTATTCCACTGTGTTGGATACAGACAGGGTCCTGGCTCGAGCTAGCAATAAATTCCCTTTTTACGTTTGCATTGCTGTGGATGTCTTGTTCTCTCAGTTCTGGGGATTGGGACCTTGGGCAAAACAAGTTCAAAGCATCAATTCTTCAGCACTCAGCTATCCTCACCATCCAACTTTCACATCCATACATGACCACTATAAAAACCATAGCCTTGACTAGATGGACCTTTGTTGGCAAATTAATGTCTCTGCTTTTGAATATGCTATCTAGGTTGGTCATAACTTTCCTTTCAAGGAGTAAGAGTCTTTTAATTTCATGGCTGCAATCACCATCTGCAGTGATTTTGGAGCCCCCCAAAATAAAGTCTGACACTGTTTCCACTGTTTCCCCATCTACTTTCCATGAAGTGACAGGACTGGATGCCATGATCTTAGTTTTCTGAATGTTCATCTTTAAGCCAACTCTTTCACTCTCCTCTTTCACTGTCATCAAGAGGGTTTTTAGTTCCTCTTCACTTTCTGCCATAACGGTGCTGTCATCTGCATATCTGAGGTTATTGGTATTTCTCCCACCATTCTTGATTCCAGCTTTGCTTCTTCCAGCCCAGTGTTTCTCATGATGTACTCTGCATAGAAGTTAAATAAGCAGGGTAACAATATACAGCCTTGACATACTCCTTTTCCTATTTGCTCTTCCATGTCCAGTTCTAACTGTTGATTCCTGAACTGCATACAAATTCCTCAAGAGACAGGTCTGGTGGTTTGGGGTTCCCATCTCTTTCAGAATTTTCTACAGTTTACTGTGATCCACACAGTCAAAGGCTTTGGCATAGTCAATAAAGCAGAAGTAAATATTTTTGTCGAGCTCTCTTGCTTTTCTATGATCCAGCAGATGTTGGTAGTTTGATCTCTGGTCCCTCTGCCTTTTCTAAAACCAGCTTGAACATTTGGAAGTTTATGGTTCACATATTGCTGAAGCCTGGCTTGGAGAATTTTGAGCATTACTTTCCTAGCATGTGAGATGAGTGCAATTGTGCAGTAGTTTGAACATTCTTTGGCTTTGCCTTTCTTTGGAATTGGAATGAATACTGACCTTTTCCAGTCCTGTGGTTACTGCTGAGTTTTCCAAATTTGCTGACAGATTGAGTGCAGCACTTTCACAGCATCATCTTTGGGATTTGAAATAGCTCAACTGGAATTCCATCACTTCCACTAACTTTGTTCATAGTAATGCTTCCTAAGGCCCACTTGACTTCACATTCCAGGATATCAGGCTCTAGGTGAGCGATCACACCATCGTGATTATCTCGGTCATGAAGATCTTTTTTGTACATTTCTTCTGTGTATTCTTGCCACCTCTTCTTAATATCTTCTGCTTCTGTTAGGTCCATACCATTTTTGTCCTTCATTGAGCCCATTTTTGCGTAAAATGTTCCCTTGGTATCCCTAATTTTCTTGAAGAGATCTCTAGTCTTTCCCATTCCTCTATTTCTTTGCATTGATGGCTGAGGAAGGCTTTCTTATCTCTCCTTGCTATTCTTTGGAACTCTGCATTCAAATGGGTATATCTTTCCTTTTGTCATTTACTTTTCGCTTCTCTTCTTTTCAGAGCTCTTATGAGGACTCCTCAGACAGTCATTTTGCTTTTTTGCATTTCGTTTTCTTGGGGATGGTCTTAATCCCTGTCTCATGCACAATTGGTTTTGGTTTAGTTTAATTTTATATGACTGTAGAATTTTCTTCATAAATCTTGATTACATTGGTTATTTAAATATGGAAATGTAAGCTAAACTGTTTAAATGATAGTTATTAGGAAATTTTGTGAAGTGATAGGGCATCAATATATGTTTTGTGAGTCATCGAACAGTTGTTGGTACTGAAAAATGCATATTTTTCACAACCTATTATGAGAGACTACTGACTAGTGGGATTTGGATATTTTACTTTTCTGTATGTTGATTTTCTGCATTTTCTTAAATTTCTCTAGAGTTTGCAATTACTTTGTTTAAAAAATGATAGTCAACTTTCCCCCTTTTCTCCATCCTCTTTACCCTCTCTTATTTTCTTCTTTCCTTCCTTTCTTTATTTCTTCTTTTCTTTCTTTCTTCCTGAGAGAAAAAGGACAGAAACATTAAAAAAAATAAACAAGATGGATTCCATAATTCAAATTGAGCAACATGAATTATTGTTCAAATTCACTCACTCCCCAAATCTACTCATATTTATCAAAACATAAATATGTGACAAAGAAAAGCTTCAAACATTAAGGAAAAACTCTTGGATGCTACTTAACAAAAATGCTTTATCTGAACTTCAGAAGTGTGGAATATATCAAATAAAAATTGTTCTAATATTATATTTTAAAATAAATTTCCTTTATTTTTTTCACTATGCCCTTCTTAATTGAAGTTGTCAGTAATGCTTTGATAATAATGTAATCTGTTGGAATCTGAAAGACTAGCAATGATTTAACAGCAGCCCTGACCATGTGGTACCTGTAGATATTTAAAAGAACCCAGTGATGTCATGGTGTTTCCACAGTTGTAAGACTTGGGCACTGTTAACAAAGTTGAAGATTAAAAAGGTCTTTACTAATGTTAACAACTGTCAATTTCACTGGATTCACTGGTAACATTCAAATCAGACTGGCTGCAAAAGCAAACAGAAAATGAGAAGTTAGAAATCGTAATTGAAGACTTCTGATTTAAAATTGTAACTGCAGAGAGAGTGAAGATGATATTCAAGATTGGAGTGGTTGAGGTGAAGTACTAGAAGAGACAATGGACCTGGGTAACCTAGTTCAACACTTTTCTTAGTACAAGGACTAAGATTTTGAGAGACATAATTTGGAATAGTGTGGGACTCTCATCATCATACAAAATTAGATCATGTCAACTTTATTTCAAGATTTATATCAGCATAAATCTTGGTCAGTGAATGTTTCAGTTCAGTTCAGTCACTCAGTTGTATCTAACTCTTTGCAACTCCATGAACCACAGCACACCAGGCCTCCCTGTTCATCACCAACTCCCAGAGGCCACCCAAACCCATGTCCACTGAGTCAGTGATGCCATCCAACCATCTCATCCTCTGTCGTCCCTTTTTCCTGCCATCAATCTTTCCCAGCATCAGGGTCTTTTCAAATGAGTCAGCTCTTCGCATCAGGTGGCCAAAGTACTGGAGTTTCAGCTTCAGCATCATTCCTTCCAAAGAAATCCCAGGGCTGATCTCCTTCAGAATGGACTGGTTGGATCTCCTTGCAGTCCAAGGGACTCTCAAGAGTCTTCTCCAACACCACAGTTCAAAAGCATCAATTCTTCAGTGCTCAGCTTTCTTCATAGTCCAACTCTCACATCCATACATGACCACTGGAAAGACCATAGCCTTGACTAGATGGACCTTTGTTGACAAAGTCATGTCTGCTTTATAATATGCTGTCTAGTTTGGTATAATGTTGTAAGGAATATTTTAGTGTGTAGTTTATTTCTCAGGTTCTGAGTTCCACTAACAATGATCATCTTTACATAGCTCATTTTCTGCAATAGAATCAATTTATTTTTCTGTAAGCTCAAGGCTAGGTTTAATGTTTGAAATCAGACAGTCTTTTGTCCTACAATTTTCTTCCTTAACAAAGCAGCTGAAATTCTCTCTCTCTCTCTCTCTCTCTCTCTCACACACACACACACACACACAACTAAAAAGAGGACCCACTCTGATCTTGTAATTGTTATCATTTCAGAATCCTTACTCTTTTTTATCCTGCTTGGTCTCTGACTTAGCTTGGCTGTCCTTAATTACCATTCACTTACTTCTATAAAACTAACTTCTGAATTCCGGGACCTTTCCAAAATCCATTAAGTTTCAGCCCATAATTTGTAAGAGCATAAGACTTAGAGACACATCCATAGTTTTTAAACTCACTTTATACCTCTCTGGCTGTGTGGGCTTGCGATATTATAAAGCGCTTCTTAAAATTAGGTTCTTTGTCTTTTAAATGGGATAAAACTGTGAGGATTAATGATAAAATGCATATAAATCTATTTTAATGTACAGGTTTCATAGTACTTAATAAATTACAGCAAAACTCTTTAAAGACTGTGCCTTGATTTCTGGTATATTATGTGCCAAAAAGTGGAGGTCAGCTTGATTTCTGAGTTACTTTGATATTATTTTTCTTCCTTTTTGTTACTGAATAAATCAAAATTATCACCAAGATATGATTAATTGTAGTGCTTATTCGGTAATATAGCCTGATAAATTGAATCCTTTCTAATATCACTTTCTATCAGCTTCTTAAATCCCAGTAAATTATTTTCTACTGTATCTTTATATTCTCTCTGCTTTATTTTCTTCTGGTTCACATTTGAAAATAATTATAAAGCACACGACTGTTTTTGATACTGTATATCAACCTTCTCTTTCTTGTTTCTTGAAATGAATATAAAAAGTTTGCACTGTCCATGCTATTAATTCTACTTTTCTGATATGCCGTGTCCACAATGTATTACTTCTGATTAGAATTGTATTATGCTATAGAGATATGTCTCCTTTTCTTAATTTCTTCTTTAATTTTAATGTTCCTATTTATAGCAATTTTACCTTTTTATAAAATAGATACTCCCTCATATTTTATTGATATTAGAAATTACATGCATTTAGAATATATGATTAGAAGTACATGGTATGATCCATCCCCTTATATGTATTGTTAATGTAATTTTTTTGAACCATAAGAGCCTCTTGATGAAAGTGAAAAAGGAGAGTGAAAAATCTGGCTTAAAACTCAGCATTCAAAAACTATCAATTCATGGCAAATAGATGGGGAAACAGTGAGAGACTTTATTTTCTTGGGTTCCAAAATCACTGCATATGGTGACTGCAACCATGAAATTAAACCCTTGCTCCTTGGAAGAAAACTATGACCAAACTAGACAGCATATTAAAAAGTAGACATTACTTTGTCGAAAAGGTCTGTCTAGCCAAAGATATGGCTTTTCCAGCAGTTATAAATGGATGAGTGCCAAAGAATTGATGCTTTTGAACTGTGGTGTTGGAGAAGACTCTTGAGAGTCCCTTGGACTACAAGGAGATCCAACCAGTCAATCCTAGAGGAAATCAAACCTGAATATTTATTGGAAAGACTGATGCTGAACCTGAAGCTTCAATACTCTGGCCACCTGATGGGAAGAACTTACTTATTGGAAAAGTCCCTGATGCTGGGAAAGATTGGAAGCAGGAGAAGGGGATGATAGAGGACGAGATGGTTGGATGGCATCACCAACTCGATGGACATGCGTTTAAGCAAGCTCGAGGAGTTGGTGATGGACAGAAAAGCCTGCCGCCTGGTGTGCTGCAGTCCGTAGGGTTGTAAAGAGTTGGACATGACTGAGAGACTTAACTGAATTCAACTGAATCATCTAGAATAATGTATAAGCTGTCACTAAACATTCCTATGATATTTATTTTCATTCACTGCTGAGGCTCAAAAACATGATTTAAGATTTCCTGTTTATTTACATATTTTTGCTTTTAGAAAATGAGGTAGGGTTTAAAAAGAGTTATGAAATTAATGGTTGAACATTATCAACTTCACGATTTTAGAAATTCTTTTTCACTCTGATGGTAATAGAATTTAGTTTCTTTTTTTCTTTTTTTGTCTTTCCTTTCTCTGTCTTTCCTCCTCCTTCCTTCCCTCCCTCCCTCCCTCTCTTCCTTCCTTCCACTTTATATTAATTTCTATGCCTTACACAAAAGTTATGACAAATTTAATGGCTTAAAACACCAGACAGTTATTATCTGGAATATCGTTGTGTAAATTAGAACTTAAGTACTGGTATCACTTTCATAAAATAAAGGTATCTGGAAGTCTTCATTACTGGGTATAAGCTCGGGAGAAAATCATCATGGCCTTGACTTCCCTAGTTTAAAGAGGCAACCTAACTGTTCTTGGTGATGACCCTCTTCCTCTCTCTTCAAAGTTAACATTATATCCCACTGACTATTCTGTAGTGCTGTCTCCCTGGCCCTGAGCTCATTAGGGCAAGTTCTCTATTTTTAAGGAATCTCATAATTAGGTTGGGCAAGCCTACATAATCCAGGATAATCTTCCTATCTCAAACTACATGATATAATCACATCTGCAAAAATCTCTTTCACTGTTTAAATTAACATATTGGCTGGTTGCAGAGATCAGGACTTGGACACTTTGGAGAGGCCATTGGTCAGCCTACCACACAGTGAAGTACATTTTGATGAAGGAGTACAGTATATAAATATTATCCAGCAAAGATCAGTGGATAATATATTAATAAATTTAGGATAGAATTTTTTAATCAGTTTTAGCAATCCAGTTAACCAATTTTTATATATTACTAAGTTATTTTCCCCCATAAACTTTTTAAAAGAATGTCTTATACACAGATCCTTTGGCTGTGTGTTTCATAAATTTTGAATCTGGATACTAGATTATTTGTATATATTTCATGTTAACATCAAAGTTTTGGAAATGGCTAGATTTTTGAGTAGTGGTTCATCTTTTAGAAATACAAAGGAAACACATTGTATAACACCAACAATATTGAGGATAATTTGAATTTCCTTTTCAGTAGGAATTAATTGCTATGCATTCTAAAAAAATAACATATTAAGGGAAATAAATGACTTTTGGTTAGACAAAAAATTCAAAAGTATGTTATTTTTTTTCCTGAACTTTGGTACCGAGGGCTTTAATTATCCTCTTAACCTCTGTGAGTTTTAAATAGAAAAGATATGGTTAACTTTTTTTGGTAGGGGAGTATAAATTATAAGTAACCAACACAGTGAAAATTCAGTAGCTATATGAAATGAGAAAATTGTAGTCATTTCTTTTAACTATGTGTCATTGTGTGCATTCTATGCATGAATGAAACCTTCATATACACAGAACAAAATTGATTTTTATCAAAAATGGCATAGTATCAGGCTCATCTAGGCATATCCTTCTACTTAGATTTTCTTTATCTTCTACTCAGTCATTTATGCCTCCATAAAATGTCAAATATCATATGCTAAATATTTAGCACTTGAGCTATCTTCTAAAACTTGCAGATTTATTTATCAGTAGAGTTAAAATAAAATTCAAAATCAATATCCAAGTTAATTTATAATATGTAAAAACAAGCAATAAAAATCAAAATGAGATCATATTTTAATTTTTTGTAGTATTGATTTTGAGTATTATATCTCTCTTTCATGGTTTGTTCTACCTTGCATCATTTTGATTAATTGGTTCCCACATTATTAAGTATTGAGTCTGTTTCCAGTTTTCCACTGTAAGAAATGGTGAAGCACTGAACATCCCTTTACATGTCTCCTAGGAATGCAATTTTTAGGTCACTTAACACTTTTACTGAATGGTTAAAATGCTCTCCAAAACAGCTATCCTTAGCTGTATTCCCACCAGCAATTTCTCAGAATTATGTCTGTTTTGTGTTCTACCTGTTCTGTGTTCCTTCTCATAAAAGTTGTGTGTGTCATTGTGCTGTTTTGCTATTATTGTTTTTTAGTCACTCAGCCATGCCTGACTCTTTTGCAACCCCATGGACTGTAGCCCACTAGATTCCTCTGTCCCTGGGATTTTCCAGGCAAGATTACTGGAGTAAGTTGCCATTTTCTTCCTCCAGAGGAGCTTCCCAACTCAAGGATTGAATCTGTGTCTCCTGCATTGGCCAGGGGTTCTTTACCACACTGAGCCACCAGGGAAGCCCTTTATTTCATCTACAATACTTATAACTCTTTGCTATAAGCTCGTCTTAGCAGTCACGCTGCAGTTGACAACTTGCCTACTTCTTTGCTTTGGGATGGGAGAGATGTCAGTCAGTGCCTGAGTATCTAGCCTTATTCCAGTGCTACTGGAATTTGAATGAACTGCTCTAACAGGCAGTCTCCACTGAGGGTATTTTATAGCTTTCCCTAGTTGTCAGCTTCCCAGAGCACAGTCCTGCCTTTCTTATCTGAGAAAATGCCTTGCTGTGGACATACAACTCCACCCCTTCAGCTTTTAAGTGGGTGCAGAAATGCATGGCAATTAGCAGCCTATTTCCAGGCTGGAAACCTAACTTTATCAAATCAGTTGTCTCCAGGTGCAGTGTGATTGCTCCAGATTTCTCTGAAATAACTCTGTCATGAAGAGTCTGACTCTGTTTTCTGATGTTTGACTGTTGACAACTTTTAAACCTCACCCTCCATCTTCCCACTCTGCCCTTCATCTGGACCCGTGAATGAGAATGTCAGATGCTCCCTTCTCCGGCTAAGTGGGAGACTTAAAGCATACCAGCTCCTACCTACCTAGGAAAACCCTCACCCAGGCTCTATACCTAACCTCAGTAAAAAAAAAAAAACCCTGGCCCAGTTTCCTTTTATCTTTTAAGCCATTTAGGACTTGCTTGAGAGGCCTGTTCTCCTCACCACAGAGACCTCAAATATATATGTAATACATCTTTTCATACCTTCTTGATACATGTCACATCAACAATCTCATTATCTGAACAGAATTAGGGGGGTGTTCCCCTGCTATGCACAGTTGCTCCAATACTATACGGTCCCAGAAGTTGCTGAATCGTATCAAAATACTGTCTCTTGCTTTCCCCATTATTTCTACTTGCTTCAATTCTCCCATGGATTATTTTAGTTCCTGTTTTTATGAAGGTCTTACATTTGTGTGTATGAACAAAATCCTGCATTTTCCAATAATTAAAATATTTTAAAAATTACTGAAGTTTAAGTGAAAGTAGTAAGGTCATGGAATGTGCTATCTTGATCAGAAGGCTTCTATTAAACTTTATACAATCCTTCTTTCTAACTCATATGTATATTTTTTCTAGTAGCTTTGCCCTTATCTCAAACTATGTAGAAAATAATTAGACACAGGAATACAGGTTTTATTATAACTATCAATTTAATATTGCACATCAGAAACTGTAATTTTCTTAATGAAGTTTCTACTTGTGCAACTGTTACTATATATCCTTTGAAAACATGTCAGATGCTTTCTTCTCTGGACAAGTGGGAGACTCAAAACATACCAGCTCTTGTCTACGTAGGAAAAATAATTTTGTGGAAAAAAAGTAAATTATGGAATTGTCAGCCAAAATACATATTTTAGTAACAACATGTAGTTGAGAAAATTGTGTCTTAATTCTTTATTTATACTCATTAAATCACAATCCTTTGAAATATTAATATATTAAATATTATTTTCATAATAAATTATTTATTGGATGTCAGACATTTTTTATGAAACTTTTACTTGCCAAACATATTTTCCAGTGTTTGGAAATTTCATAGTTCTTCCCCTCCCACTGAACTTCTCACAATAAAGCATATTAGAAAATATGACCATAAAATTAGCTGATATATCATTCTTCTTTTTTGACTTTAAAACTTTCAATATATAGATTAATCATTTTCTCCCCTCCCCAGTACTTAAACTATTTAAAGAGGTATTATCTATTTCTGTACTTATTGTTTTGGAATTACCTAGACAATATCACCTGTCCCATTATGTTCATTTGATTAGGAAGAATCAATCTCAAATGATGCATTGGTAAACATTGGTTGAATAATTTCTAGTACTTTCCAGTTTTAGTCTTCAGATGGTATCTGAAATGGATGCTTGTTGGCAGACACCATTGGTGATACCAACACCTGCCATATTGGGTTTTTATACAGAAAGTCATTGTGACCAATTAAGGTTATCTCTTAAACTCTGGGGAATTACTGCTTAGTTGTCAAATAATCCACATAGAGGGAAGCAAACTGTGATGTCATTGACTCTTCATATGAAAAAAGACATCTGCTGAACACTGTTAATGTAAAAAATACCTTGATATTTCTGAAAATGTGGAAATGTACAAAATAAGGTGAAAAAGATGCAATTAAATATATATCAACACAGCAATAAGTTGTAAATGTGTAGCAAATATTGGATTACATAGAGTACATCAACATAAAAAAATGTTTGGTGTCATGATGTCAGAAATGGTAAACATAAAGTAATCTGAAATGAGTGATGAGTACTAATTTCAAATTCGTTATTCTCTTCTCAAGCTATTTATAATGTATATCTACTATTACATAATTATTGTAACATTATTTTAATATATTTAAATTTATTTTAATAATTAGTTTGTCCATTTGAGAAAATCTGCTTTCCACTTGAGAAACATGTTGCATATTAGCAAAATTAATAAGAAATTTATTTTCAAATAAATTTAAGTGAAAGTTGATAGATAGTATGAGATTTCCTTTTGAAATTTTGATTATTCTGGCATAATAGTCTATGGTTCATTGATAATTTTCATGTAATTCAATAGTAATAGGTCAAAACATATAGTGGTTTTATATATATTTTCCCCTGTGAAAGCCTATATGACTGAATTTCTGTTTCTCAAATTCCCAGTTTAATTATTCTCAGCATATAAATTTGAGAGAAAGCATTGCTAGAATACACTGTAATAAAATTGAAATCTCAAATTAAATAGGAAAGCTTGATTTATGCAAGATATGGTAATGGAATCTTTGTTATTTTAACTTATTCCTAGTTTACTGTTATGAAATAAGAAATCAATTTCAATAATATAAAAGAATATTTATAAAGTGAAGTTTAGAAGTGAAGTGAAGTCACTCAGTCATGTCCGACTCTTTGTGACCACATGGACAGTAGCCTACCAGGCTCCTCCGTCCATGGGATTTTCCAGGCAAGAGTACTGGAGTGGGCTGCCATTTCCTCTCCAGGGGATCTTCCCAACCCAGGGATCGAACCCGGGTCTCCTGCATTGCAGACAGATGCTTTACTGTCTGAGCCACCAGGGAAGCATGCCCTAAATCAATTACATATATATATATATGTACATATATATTCTGTATTAGTTTGCAAGGACTACCATACCAAAATACCTCAAAATGGATGGCTTAAACCACAAAAATTTATTTTGTCACAGTTTTAGAATATAGAAGTTGGAAATCAGTGTTGCCAGAGTGGGTTTCTTCTTGAGCCTTTCTTGACGGCTTGTAGCTGACAGTCTTTGTGTCTCCAAGGAATTCCTTCTAGACGTATCCTAATCTCTTCTTCTTATAAAGACATCAGTAATATTAGATTAGGGCCCATCCTAATGAACCCATTTTAATTTAATTCCCTCTTCAAAGATGCTATATCTATATGCAGTCCCATTCTGAAATACTGAGAGTTAGGATTTCAGTTCAGTTCAGTCACACAGTCGTGTCCAATTCTTTGCAACCCCATGAACCACAGCATGCCAGGCCTAACTGTCCATTACCAACTCCCGGAGTCTACCCAAACCCATGTCCATCGAGTCTGTGATGCCATCCAGTCATCTCATCCTCTGTCATCCCCTTCTCCTCCTGCTCCCAATTCCTCCCAGCATCAGGGTCTTTTCCAGTGAGTCAACTCTTCTCATCAGGTGGCCAACGTATTGGAGTTTCAGCTTCAGCATCAGTCCTTCCAATGAACACCCAGGACTGATCTCCTTTAGGATGGACTCTTTGGATCTCCCTGCAGTCCAAGGGACTCCCAAGAGTCCAACACCACAGTTCAAAAGCATCAGTTCTTCAGTGCTCAGCTTTCTTCACAGTCCAAATCTCACATCCATACATGACCACTGGAAAAACCATAGCCTTGACTAGACGGACCTTTGTTGGCAAAGTAATGTCTCTCCTTTTGAATGTGCTATCTAGGTTGGTCATAACTTTCTTTCCAAGGAGTAAGCGTCTTCTAATTTCATGGCTACAATCACCATTTGAAGTTGTTTTGGAGCCCCCAAAAATAAAGTCTGACACTGTTTCTACTGTTTCCCCATCTATCTGCCATGAAGTGATGGGACCAGATGCCATGATCTTCGTTTCCTGAATGTTGAGCTTTAAGCCAACTTTGTCACTCTCCTCTTTCACTTTCATCAAGAGGCTTTTTAGTTCCTCTTCACTTTCTGCCATAATGGTGGTGTCATCTGCATATCTGAGGTTATTGATATTTCTCCCAGCAATCTTGATTCCAGTTTGTGCTTCTTCCAGCCCAGTGTTTCTCATGATGTACTCTGCATATAAGTTAAATAAGCAGTGTGACAATATACAGCCTGTGTTACTTTAGGCATGTCATTTAGCATCTTTGCCAATATAAATAGTAATTTAGTATCTAACACATGGTGTACATTTGTAAGGCTTTAATGGAGCAGTACATGTAAAGTGCTCATCCTTATTATCAATGTTAATTTCAGTTTTATATTATGATACAGTAGAGAATTTGAGAAGAAGAAATAATAGCTTAACAAAGGTTATACTGGCATCTAAGCTATACTGAATTAATGCCTACTTTGAAACTAAATATTTCAAAGCAAATATGTTCTTGTAATCCACATAAATTAGTATCAAATTGTATCCCTCATACCCACTTGACTGTCCACAGTAATAGCTTGCTAGTCGAGTACCACTAGTTGTTAGTTATCCTTATGTATGCATGAGTGCCTTTGCCAATCTTTTATGGTTTTCAAAGCAGCACTTCCTTCTATATTTTTGCAAAGTGTTTCTAAGTTAACCATTGCCCATTTTAGAATCTTTGGAATAAAGATCTAAGTGCTAGATTGTTTTGAGATCTGATCAGAGACACCATATAAAACAATTAAGGAAGCAAACAAATATATAAAGTAGTTAAGGGACAATCAACACATGGGTTATCAAGCACAAGTTGCTTAAATCTAAGTTGTGAAAAATATCCTTGTCTGCCTTAAATCAAATAATATGAGATAAATCTGATATATTCCCTACCCAGAGAACATTAGTTTTATTGATTTGTCATGTTTTTACTTATTTAATTTTTTAAATATGAGAGCATTTCATGGTACCTTTCTAAGACCCTGCTGCTGCTGCTGCTGCTGCTGCTGCTAAGTTGCTTCAGTCGTGTCTGACTCTATGTGACCCCAGAGACGGCAGCCCACCAGGCTCCCCCCGTCCCTGGGATTCTCCAGGCAAGAACGCTGGAGTGGGTTGCCATTTCCTTCTCCAATGCATGAAAGTGAAAAGTGAAAGTGAAGTCGGTCAGTCGTGTCCGACCTTCACGACCCATGGATTGCAGCCTACCAGGCTCCTCCGTCCATGGGATTTTCCAGGCAAGAGTACTGGAGTGGGATGCCATCGCCTTCTCCATCCAAGACCCTAGCAAAACTTATAAATGTGTTCACATTATTATCCCTTTAGTCAGAATGTCAAGGTATTATATTTAGTATTACTTTTTAAAAATAGCTCAGCACTGCCACTAATTGTATAAGCTTTCAGCCTCATAATGCCTGAGTCTGCATCTACAGTGTTTCATATACATAAACATCAAAGAATATGCACATTGTCATTCCCTCCAGGACTGTGACTGTTGTAAATTCTTTTTATTTTTCTCAGGCACTGACTGATTTGAATTTGTGCTGGGAATTTTTAAATACCTTCTGTCTGTCAAGGTAATAAACATAAAACTGAGACAGTAAGGATATGTAGAATTTTGGATGATTAGAAATGGGAGGAAAAATCTGGACTGAACTGTCACAAGATGCTAATAAGGCCTTGTAAAACCCAAAGACAAAAATGCAGATGTATTTTATATGATCAGTACTATCAATTAGTAGTCCACCCTTTCATAAACCTTTCCAATATATTTAACCCAGGTGGGGATAGATGTTAAATGATTATCACATCTCAGAGCTATAGTCTAAACAGAGTCCATGTCTGTCACATGGTTATGAATAGGAAATAAGTCTCTCTTAAGGATGTATCATGATCAAGTCCTTTAGCTGCTGTCTCCCTCTGTTCATCTCTATTTGATATCAATTGACACTGTATTACTGATACATATTTAAATTGCTTATCTCCTGCTTTGCTTCTAACATTTGTGTAATAATTGGCTTCAGTATAACTGGGTGAAATGGGAATGAAGTACACACTGAGTCAAGGAAAAAATGAATAAAAATGAAATTCATTTCTTTTTTATAGAAAAATTATTGAAAATGCCTGTAAATGATTCATTATCTGATTTTAACACCTGAGTGATGTGACTCTGGTGATATAAGTGTATGTTAATATGGGTATATTAGCATATTTTGTGTGCATATTGTATATTACCATACAGATAAAATATTATCTTTGTCCCAGATTTAATGGCCACGCTACATGTTTCATCAGTATATCACATGTTTTGCTACGTCATGATTGATTGGTATCTGTTAAAATAATCCCTCCATATATTCCAGCTCATTTGACCGTGATAAAGAGATTTTGGTCTTTCTTGCTTTATGAATATGATGAAATAGCCTTGCCAGGAATGATCAGAAACTGGTGTAACTCCAAACTTGGCAGATAAAATGTCCTATTTCAAATATATCTTATAAGTAATCATTAAGAAAATATTCCCTCAACTCTTATATCTGGCTACTACATACACACGAGCTAGTATTTATACTCAGAAAAAAACAGAGAGAATATTAAAATAATTTTACACAAAAGTTTTACCCTCTAAGTATCCCTTACAATTTGTTTTTATCATTGAGGCCATTCAAATAGACTCTTTAACCACTGAATTTAAGGGCTTTTCCATAGTACTCATCTTTCCACATGGAAACTATGTTTTTAAATATTTTTCATTTTTCTTCAGTAACACTTTACCTTGACCCTCTTCAGTATCAATTGCTATTTCTCATTCATGTTGAATATTTTTTTCTCTCCCATAAAAATTGAAAACTGTCACTTCGTATGTCACTAAAAACCATCAGTTTAAATTAAAAATGCAAGTAAATTAGACAAAACAGATATTACGATATAGTTTTTTTGGGGGGGGTTTCAAAATATGTTTTTATTTATTTTTTATTTATTTTTATTTATTTATTTATTTTTTATTTTACTTTACAATTCTGTATTGGTTTTGCCATACATTGACATGAATCCACCACGGGTGTACATGTGTTCTTGGAGGAGGCTATTTAGACAACAAGATATTCACTAATATTAAAATTTTAAATGTATTATCTTTCCTTTCATAGTAATGGTTATATTATCACTTATCACTTTCTATAAATCATAGACTCTTGGTGTTCATAGTAATAGTCCTTGAAAATAAAAATAAAATTTACCTGTTCTAAATACAATTTTAAAACCTACAGTTAATTCCACTTAGAATGCTGTTCATTAAATTGGGTCTATGTTGGCATATTTTGCTCTCTGTCAGTCAGTTCAGTCGCTCAGTCGTGTCCGACTCTTTGTGACCCCATGAATCACAGCATGCCAGGCCTCCCTGTCCATCACCAACTCCTGGAGTTCACTCAAACTCACGTCCATCAAGTCAGTGATGCCATCCAGCCATCTCATCCTCTGTCATCCCCTTCTCCTCCTGCCCCAATCCCTCCCAGCATCAGGGTCTTTTCCAATGAGTCAACTCTTCGCATGAGGTGGCCAAAGTATTGGAGTTTCAGCTTTAGCACCAGTCCTTCCAATGAATACCCAGGACTGATCTCCTTCAGAATGGACTGGTTGGATCTCCTTGCAGTCCAAGGGACTCTCAAGAGTCTTCCCCAACACTCTCTGTAGAATATTATAATTTTAGTTCAGCTGTAACCCTGTAGCCAATCACAAAGAGTTGGACATGACTGGGTGACTGAACAAGAACAACTCTAGCATAGTTCATGTTCAGATTTGAATTTATTTTTTATATTAAAATAGCTTCATAGTGTGTATATGTCATCTTAAAATATAGGTAGATTGATAAACATTGAAATTAGATAAACAATATAACTATTGTATTTGGTAAATTATGTATATAGTTTTCATTGGAATAAATATTTTATTATTTTCAAATGTACATCTTACTTGTAGCTGCTTCAAATTAATCAATTTATTATATAAACAATTACCATTCTTTTCTATTTTGAAAAATCTCACAACACAGATCTATCCTCCAGTATCTGTTCTGCAAAACATTTGAATTCTGCAGGCAGCGAAGAATAAAGGCGTCAAAGAGAAGCCTCGTCATTTAACTTCCATGTTTTCTTCTTTCAGGCTATTTAACTTTCCATTAGCTCACTCAGCCTCCTTAGAACTTATCAGGAAGTTAAGCGGAAATGCAGACTTTTTACTGTTGAGTTCAGTTTATATGTTCTTATTTGAGCACTTAAAGGCTTTGTTAGGAAAATATGAACTGAAACTAAATATTCAGTGGCTCTCCTGACATTTGGATAAAGGGGTCTGCATTAAATTCAACAGAGCCAGAAGAATCAATGTGGAGGCTGTTTTCTTAGGAAATTAGGAAAATGAAATGACCTCATCAAGGTACAAAAAATTCTGATCAACTGACACATAATTTTTAACAACTTTATAACATTTTTTCCCAAAAACTTGCATATATTTTTGCAGAAAGTGCCAGTTGACGTGTTATAAGGTAATTTTCTGCATTATTTTTTCTTAATATTCCAAAATAGATTTTTAACCATGTATTGCACATGAAGTTAATTCCAAATTTGAGGTTAACTGAGATATCATATAGGAAATTAAAGTTAATCTAGCTCATTTGATCTTTGAAACTAGTTCAGTTTATAAACATGGATGTCGATAAACGATTTTGTTAGCTTATACAAAATCGTGTAATCATTCTGTCAGTCAGCAGTTGGTATAAAGAATGACTGTACAAAAGCCTTACATTCAGTAGGGAGACACCTGTTCATCCCTTCCTGGTGCCTATTGACCAATGCCCATTCTATGCAAGTTAAATATTTTGAATGTCACCTTGAATATTAAACATACTGAATGTTACTCTTGAGCAAGGAATATTTGTTATATATACATGAATATTTATTAGAAGTATATATAGTTAATAATTACAAACACACAACTTTTCAAGTGTTTCCTACTCATTAGAAATAGATTTTGCCTCTGTGACCAGATTTATTAATCAGAAGTAGTTCAACTATAAGTTTCTAGATTTCCATTACCAGCAGACAAGTATAACCAGCGTGTGATGCTAACAGGAAGAAGTGGGTAAAATATTAATAGTGCCAAGCTATACCACCTATTAGAGAGAGAAAACAGAAGTGGTTCATGTCTATTCTATTTGCCTTTTCTCAACTGCTTTCTCTTCACAGACTAAGCCTCATATGTCTTTGAAAAATTTTAAGCATTTAATTAAATTTGGCTGTGCCTTCCTCCATCTTTAATAAATGGTACCCTAAAATTCTTCTTTATATCTTCCTCATGCAGTAGGTTGTGTAATATAACTTAAAAGATAGCTTCCTACCACTCCAAAACCATTTTTTATATATGGGTTTACCTTGTTTTGTTGAGCTTCACAGACACTGTATTTTTCTACAGATTGAAAGTTTGTGGCATCCCTATATTGAGTATGTCTATTAATGCCATTTGTTTCCAACAGCATTTGTTCACTTTGTCTCTAGGTCACAGTTTGGTAATTCTCACTATTTTTCAAACTTTATTATTATTAGTTATGGTTATCTGTGATCAGAGATCATTGATGTTACTATTATAATTGTTTTGGGGGTAGCACAAACAGTGCTCATCTAAGATAGTGAACTGTATTGATAAACATTTTGTGTGTTAAGACTGTCTGCTAACCACCATTCCTGGGTCTCTCTCCTTCTCCTCCAACCTCCCTACTCCTTGAGATACAATAATATTGAAATTAAGCCAGTTAATAACCCTACAGTGACCTCTAAGTGTTCAAGAGAAAGGAAGAGGCACATGTCTTTCATTTTAAATCAAAAGCTAGAAATGATTAAGCTTGGTGAGGAAGGCATGCAAATGCTGAGATAGGTCTAAATCAAGGCCTCTTGTGCCAAAGGGCCAAGTTGTGAATGCAAATGAAAAGTTCTTGAAGGAAATTAAAAGTGCTACTTTGGTAATTGCCACAAATGATAAGAAAGTGATACAACCTTATTTCCGATATGGAGAAAGTTTTGTTGGGCTGGATAGAAGATCAAACCAGTCCCACATTTCCTTAAGCCAAGCCTAAACCAAGGCAAGTCCCTAACTGTTTAATTCTATGAAGGCTGAGAAGGGAAGAAACTGCAGGAAAAAAGATTAACACTTTTGGGGGTTGATGCAGGAGGTTTAAGGGAAGAAGCTGTGACATAGAAGTGCAAGCTGAAGCAGCAAGTGCTGATGTAGAAGCTTCAGCCAGGTATCCAGAAGATCCAGCTAAGATAATGAAGGGGACCACACTGAACAGCAGATTTTCAGCATGGACCAAACAGCCCTACAGAGGGAGGTGCACATAGGACTTTCATAGCTAGAGAGGAGTAGCTGATGCCTGGCTTTAAATCTTCAAAAAATAAGTTGACTCTTGTTAGGAGCGAATGCAGCGTGAAATTTTAAGTTAAATCCAATGGTAATTTACCATTCTAAGTATCCTAGCACCCTGAAGAATGATGCTAAATTTACTCTACCTATGCTCTATAAATGGGAAATAACACACAACATGGTTTATAACATGGTTTGAGACTGCTGAATATTTTAAGTTTACAGTCATGGCCTACTGCTCAGAAAATAAAAAAAAAATCAAAATATTGCTTCTCATTGACAATGTACCTGGTTACCCAAGAGTTCCAATGGAGATATACAATGAGATTACTTTTGTTTTTATGCCTGCTAACATAGCAGGTATGCCTGAAATTTAAAACAGTGTATCTTATACTTTTATGTTGACAATATTTGACCACATCTTCTCTAAAGCTGAGTTCATCCATTTTTCACATTCAATTTCATTGTTTTCAAACATCATTTTGTTTTCATATCAAACAATCATAGATCAATATGAGCTTAACGAGGGTAGAAGTAAAAGTAAGGAAAGATATGTATTTTGGGTCTACAACTGATTTAGATCTGATGGGCTTTAAACATCCAAAGGTACCAAGAAGAGCACATATTCTGAGAAATAGGGTACAGAGGGTAACCAGTATGTAAAGTGTGTCAGACATACGTAGGTTAACTCAAACAAAATATTAATTTATTCAAAATTCCTGTAGTCAACTAATACCTTTCCTCTTTTCAAAATGATAGCAGCTTTTTAAATTTTATTCTTAGATTCTTATTGACATTTGAAAATACTGCAGGTGTCTGGGAAGGGGAATGCTCTGGAAACCAGATAAAACAAATTATAGTAACCTTGATAATAAAAGTAAATTCTGATCCTGCTGATGAGACAATAATAGAATTTTATTCTATATATCTGCCTATATTTCAGAGTAATAGAGTCTACTCAGGTTTTTCAGCCATTTTATTCTGACACAGAAGGAAAAAATAGTGTGGAAAGCTGTCCACTTGTTAGACTCAAAATCAAAACATCTATGTCTTGTCTTAGCACAAAGTTTTCTCACTTTAGAGTGTTAAGTATGTGTTTGTGAGAAGTAACTAATTAAATACTTGATGTCTTGGAGGGAGTAGCTCAAACAGCATTAAGCACAAAAGAATTCAACTAACGAAGTATAACTACTGACAAAAGCACATACTGGAACTCACCAAAAAATACCCTGCATCCATAGACAAAGAAAAACCCACAGTGAGACAGTAGGAAGGGCACAATTGGGATAAAATCAAATCCCGTACAAGCTGTGTGGGTGACCCACAAACTGGAAAATAATTGTACCACACAAGTCTTCCGCAGGAGTGAAAGTTCTGAACCCTATGTCAGACTCCCCAGCCTGGTGGTCTGACAATAGGAAGAGAAGACTTTTGAGAATCTGACTTTGAAAGCTAGTCGGCTTTGATGGCAGAAATTTCACAGGACTGGGGAAAAAAATTGGACTCTTGGAACATGCATACAAGGTCCACACTGCACCAGGACCCAGGGGAAAAAGCAGTGACCTCATAAAAGACTGAGCCAAATCTACCTGCTAGTATTGAAAGGTCTCCTGAGGAGGTGGGAAGTGGCTGGGGCTCACTGCAGGGTCAAGGACCCTGGTGGTGGTAGTTCTAGGGAGTACTCATTAGCATGAGTACTCTTAGAGGCCACCATTTTTTCACCAAGACCTGGTCCCACCCAACAGCCTGTAGGCCTTAGTGCTGGGATCAGTTCAGTTCAGTTTAGTTGCTCAGTCATACTTGACTCTGTGACCCCATGGACTGCAGCACACCAGGCTTCTCTGTCTATCACCAACTCCCAGAGCTTGCTCAAACTCATGTCCATAGAGTCATTGATGCCATCCAACCATCCCATCCTCTGTTGTCCCCTTCTCCTGCCTTCAATCTTTCCCAGCATCAGGATTTTTTCAGTGAGTCAGTTCTTTGCATCATGTGGCCAAAGTATTGGAGCTTCAGCTTCAGCATCAGTCCTTCCAATGAATATTCAGGACTGTTTTCCTTTAGGATAGACTGATTTGATCTCCTTGCAGTCCAAGAGACTCTCAAAAGTCTTCTCCAACACCATAGTTCAAAAGCTAGGATGCCTCAGGACAAGCCACATTTATCAGTATATAGGCTGTTTAAAGTCCTCCTTAGCACACACCTGCCCAATAAACACCCCCTGACACAGTTCTGCCCGCCAAATGGATAAGAGCCAGCTGCACCCACCAGTGGTCAGAAACAAGTCCCTCCTACCAGCAAGCCTACAGAAGCCTCTTAGACAGCCTCTTCCACCACGGGGCAGACAGCAGAAGCAAGGAGAACCACCGTACAGTCTGTGAAATGGAAACTGCAAATCACAAAAAGTTAGACAAAATGAGATGGCAAAGATTAGGTCCTCGATGAAGGAATAAGATAAAATCCAAGAAGAACAAATAAGGGAAGTTGAGATAGGAACTATACCTTAAAAAGGATCCAGAGTAATGATAGTAAAGATGATTCAATATCTCAGAAAAAAAAACAAAGGCACCAACCAAGATGATACAAGAAATATTTTTAAAAGACTTAGAAGAACTAAAGCACAAACAAGCAGAGATGAACATATAATAACTGAAAGGAAAAATACACTGGAAGGAATCAATAGCAGAATAACTGAGGCAGAAGAACAGATAAGTGAGCTGGAAGACAGAATGGTGGAAAATGCTGTCATGGAACAGACTAATAATTTTAAAAATGAATGAAAATAAATGTCAACAGTCCAGGAGACTTTTGGACAACATTAAATGCACCTACATTGGCATTCTATGGGTACCAGAAGCAAAAGAGGGAGTGAAGCACCAAGCTCTAAACTCTGTAACAGCTAGAAACTATACAAAAGTTTCTTTTGCTCCAGGGCCTCTTGGAATCACTGAATCACAAATAAACCAAACATCAAGAAACTTTCAGTAGTCTGCAAAATATGCTTTGGGGTTTCTTTTTTTTTTTTTCTGAAATAGAATTGACTTCCTTTGATTTCTAAACATATATTTTGATACAATATTTAATCTTCCTTAGGTGATTATTTTGGATACTTTGATCTAAGGGAAACTCACTACCATGTTTGAAATCAAGATTTTAAAAATAAGATCTGGAATTAGTTATGTCAATACAGGTGTTTGCTGCTTAAATGCAACTCACACAGCCACATATACAAGCATGACAAATACATAACAATGGAAGAATACTGGTGTTTTGTAAATATAAGGACTGAGCCGATAAGGAAAATAAGATACAGACGGCAGATGATCCTTCTGTTCCTCATCAAAATCCCCAGAATTGATGAATGGGGGCAGTGGCTGGCTCAGGGGTGCAGAAGAAAAAAATAAAAATAAAAAGCAGTATCTTCAGGGGGGAAATATCTTAAGGATCCTTGAAATATAGGAAGCATGTTGTTGTTCAGGATGGAAAGCATCAGTCCAGGCTATATGTGAAAAACCCCACAGCAAAAGAGACAAGTATCAGAAATATTAAAAGGTAGACCAAGACTGATAGACTGAAGCAAAGCAGGGACATTATTTGATTGGCTGTAACTTAAACAGTTGCCTTCCTTGGGAAAGTTAGTGACTGCTTGTGACTAGTTCTTAAGTTTTGTTTTCTCAGAAAGCTCACCATTAACTATGTTTTAGGTTCTAGTTTCCCTGCAAAACTACGAAGATATTAGAGCCACCTGCCTATTGGCTGCCTTGCTTAATTACTTTAACAAAGTGCCTTTCCAAACTGAGAGAAGGGAGAGATAGGAGGAGGAAAGAAGTAGGACTTTGGGACACCCCTCCATCAGTGTCACCAGGATGGAGTGGTAGGATAGAATGGGAAGATGGCTGCCAGGATGGGAGTGGCATTAGGAGGGTTGAAGGCTGGTAACATTCAGAAGACAAAGGAAGTCCCCAGGCAAGAAACTTCCAAGTTACTCCCTGGCATATGCTACCAAACAGGACAGCATGCAGTTTTCAAAATCAGTGCTGGCAGGTTGAAATATTGCATCAAAATATTACATCAGTAGAGTGGCTTCATACCTTAGAAATCAGGCATGCCCAGTGTTGAAATAAACACAGAAATGAAGATGTCCCAAGTGTCCAAAAGGTACATTATAGAGTGCATTGTGAGGGGAAAGATAGAACTAAAATTTTCTCATAAAATGCAACAAAAAGGTCAGTGAATGGGTAATATATTATACTCATTATAATAGACCAAGTGAAAGTAGCTAATAACTTTGAATATGAAAATATGATCAAACCTCTTTAAAAATAGATGCAAATTGCTTTTACTTGTAAAGAATTTCTTCCAGAAACATACATTAATCATCAAGTACATTGTTATATCTTTGGAAGTATTCCCATAAATGCTAAGAGCAAGATGCTAACTAGTATGTATATTCACAATTATATTATGAAATATACTATGAATATAGTAATTAGTAAATACTTAGTGACTTCACTTTCACTTTTCACTTTCATGCATTGGAGAAAGAAATGGCAACCCACTCCAGTGTTCTTGCCTGGAGAACCCCAGGGATGGGGAAGCCTGCTGGGCTGCCGTCTATGGGGTCGCACAGGGTTGGACATAACAGAAGCGACTTAGCAACAGCAGCAGCAGCAGAGAATAGCAAAAATTAAAATCTAAAGCTCAGAGAGAGGACTTTTGCCTATATCAGGAGGATGGTCCCATATTCAAAAATATTTGCCTCTCCTTGACCTATATGCTATTTCTATCCAGCTAGTAAGTCTGTTTTATGTTTTCTAACTTCAAAAATGAGTGATGTTTGTTGAGATGTACTCATAATATTTTTTTTGTTTTGCTCTCAAAATTCAGATTAATACAATAGCTTTCAGACAGAAGTTTGGGGAAAATTTTTTTTCTAGATTTTAAATTTTAGGGACTTCCCTCGTGGTCCAGTGCAGGGGGAACAGGTGTTCATATTGGAGGAACTAAGATTCCAGATGCTGCATGGTGCAAACAAAACAATAAATACATAAATAAAGCATTTATGTATTTATGCTTTTATTAGCATTTCTATGAAATTATCTTTACTTGTTATCCACTCTTTAAAGATAAATTCCTTGGGAGAGAATTCTAAACTTGCAAAGTTTTGTGTATATATACTTTGATGTTCGGAGAAGGCAATGGCACCCCATTCCAGCACTGTTGCTTGGAAAATCCCATGGATGGAGGAGCCTGGAAGGCTGCAGTCCATGGGGTCGCTGAGGGTCAGACACAACTGGGTGACTTCACTTTCACTTTTTACTTTCATGCATTGGAGAAGGAAATGGCAACCCACTCCAGTGTTCTTGCCTGGAAAATCCCAGGGAAGGGGGAGCCTGGTGGGCTGCCGTCTATGGGGTCATGCTGAGTCAGAAACGACTGAAGTGACTTAGCAGCAGCAGCACTTTGATGTTATTTTATCTTACAACCACAATATAAAGTATTAGTGCTCTTAATCTCAGTTTCAATATCACTTTTAAGAATTCAGATATGTAATTCATGATGATCCCTTTATATATGTGGGTGTTTGTATGTGTATCTGTGTATAAAAATATATTTTTTATAGTATACACATATTTATCTCTGATTACTTTAAAGATATTTTCATTTAATGTTCTGAAATTTATGATAGAAATTTCTATTAGTGGATATCATTTATAATGTTTGCTGTTATCTGTGCTTTCTGAAAATGTGGATTCACATTGTTCAGTAATTTAATTTTAAAATCATTGACCCAGTGAAAATTTTTAAACTCATACTATTTTATTTATTCTAGAACTCTAACTGGATATATTTTGAGCATTCTCTTTCCTAAACTCTGTTTCTACACACATCTCTTACTCTTTCTTTATCATAGTTGCATAAAGTGGACAATGTTCAGATTAGATTTCTACTGTTTTGTTTAAGAATTTCACTAAATGTTAATACTAATATTTATATTTTGTTATTAAGAATTATATTTGTTTATCTTTCAGTATTCTTTTAATAAGCTCCTGCTCTCAACTCATTTTTTGTTCTTGCATTAAATTGTGTATGTGTAACATTTATACACATGTATACACACATACCTCTGTGTGTGTGTGTGTGTATGTGTGTGTGTGTAATCATTCATTTCTTACAATAGGAATGAAATTTTTGGTATCCAGATTTTGTATTATTTGCATTTTGATGCTTGTTTTGGTTGCCAACTTTCAGTCAGTATTATTTCTTTCTGAGTGTTTTTAAATTAAGTTTTCCTTTCATGTTAAAAGCTATTTGTTGAAACTCTATACTGGTAATTATGTATGTACACCTGAGATAGTTGCATGAATGACTGTACTTGAGTGGTATGTGTGTGTTACAGGCAATGAAAGTCGTATAAAATAGGGTCCCAGGTCATTGTGAGGGCTAACCAGTGGCAAAAACTTTTAAAGGAATTCATTTTCCTTTATAAAGAGCTAGGTCTGTGGGAAAGATTTAAACATTTTGTATCTTCATTGTTTTGTGAAAACTGTTTTCCCTATTGTGCCCATTTTCTGTATTTATAGATTCATGATCATGTTCTTTAAGCCAAACCCTCAGGATAGCTTAATCATCTCCTTGTGCCCTAAAATCCTAAAGCTGCTGCTGCTGCTGCTAAGTCCCTTCAGTCGTGTCCGATTCTGTGCGACCCCGTAGACGGCAGCCCACCAGGCTCCCCCATCCCTGGGATTCTCCCAGCGAGAACGCTGGAGTGGGTTGCCATTTCCTTCACTTCTATTCATATCCAGAGGATCTTCCTAACCGAGGGATCAAATCCAGGTCTCCCACATTGTGGGAGGATTCTTTACCACCTTGTAGCTGAGCCACCAGGGAAGCCCAAGAATACTGGAGTGGGTAGCCTATCCCTTGGAGTGGGTAGCCTATCCCTTCTCCAGGAGATCTTCCCAACCCAGGAATTGAACCAGGGTCTCTTTCATTTCAGGCAGATAGATTCTTTACAAGCTGAGCTACCAGGGAAGCCGGACTTTCAATAGCTTCATCCTTTCCCTGTGACCTAAAATCCTAAAGCTACTTCTATTCACAGATAAGCTTGTAATATACTGCAGATTAAAGAATCCTGTACCTTCATAGATCTATGTTCCAGGTGTACTTTTGGCCTAAGATGATTTCTCTTAATTTCTATCAAGGCATTTATTTACTCATTTAATTTTTTCTATAATTTAGTAATTTGTAGCAATGTTTGTAGTGTGAGGATTACACAATATTGCTGAAAATAGAATTCAATAAAAAGTTTTCTTAAATTCAATCAGCACTTTAGGCACATAGTTTTTATAACCAGACTGAGAAAACCAAGGACAAATATTTTATTTGTTTTAAAATCAAGATAGAAAATATTAATATTTACCTTGATACAGATATATTTCTAGAACATAGAATATAGCACAGTTGCCATATAAATTTGATTGAGTGGACTCGGTTTTTTTTTTTAACAAATGATGCTTTTAATTTGAATCATGAAAGAAATAAAAATTTAAATAAAACTATGAATATTCCCATGTATTTATAATGTACACAATTTAGCATTATATTTGAAACTGCATTTCAAGTTCTTAGAAGATCAATATTCTTGAGTAATGGAAAATATTCCTGAAATCAGAAGTTTTATCACACTACAGTTAATAAACATATTTTGTACAACATGATTGTAGAAAAATGCACAATTTCTCTTGATAGAACATTGGAACACTTAAGATTTTTTGGAAGCTAATTGCACTCTCATTTAGCTTAATGAACATTTTCAGTAGCAATATTATGATTCATGTTTATCTGGGAAAGAGCAGCTTGATACTTTGGAAGTGTTGAGTTGTTCTGTGCAAGACATGTGGCTACTTTGGGAATGTTTTTTACCAATTAGCTCAATCTTATATTGCCAATTATTTCTTAAAGAAATGTGTTCTTATATTGCAAATATGTTCTTAATGCTTAGAATAATGAAACTAGACTTCCAACTGTAAAATAACTATTCTAGAGAGAAATTTTGTTTGGTTTTATTAGCCCCAAATCTTTCTTTACTTGCAAAATTCCCTCTGAAACACATCATCAACTAGCTGTCTCACCATTTGATGGGAAGACTGCAAGGAGATCCAACCAGTCCATCCTAAAGGAAATCAGTCCTGGGTGTTCTTTGGAAGGACTGATGCTAAAGCTGAAACTCCAATACTTTGGCCACCTCATGTGAAGAGTTGACTCATTGAAAAGGCTCTGATGCTGGGAGGGATTGGGGGCAGGAGGAGAAGGGGACGACAGAGGATGAGATGGCTGGATGGCATCACCAACTCGATGGACATGAGTTTGGGTGAACTCCGGGAGCTGGTGATGGACAGGGAGGCCTGGCATGCTGTGATTCATGGGGTCGCAAAGAGTCGGAAACGACTGACTGAACTGAACTGAACTGAACTGAGGAAGGAGAACCTTTCTAAAACTCTCTAGACAGTGTTTTTCATTTTGTGTTTATGGATTTTTAAATCATTATCTGTAAATAAAATTATCATAAAATTGAGATTTTAGAAGAGTCAAATAATGACACTATTTTTTAACCATCTCAAGTTTGGGCCCAGTTGAGTGACGGAAGTATAAGTTAAAATGTCATCAATTTTATTATTAATAAAAGATATTCCACTCCGGTTCCACAGTGTGTGTGTGCATGCTTAGTGATGTCTGACTCTTTGAGACCCTTTGGACTATAGCCCATGAGTCTCTGTCCATGAGATTTTGCAGGCAAGAATGCTGAAGTGGGTTGCCATTTCCTCCTCCAGGGGATCTTCCTGACCCAGGGGTAGAATCCGCATCTCCTTTGTCTCCTATATTGCTGAGAGATTTGAACACAGCATATACCTGTTTCCAAGACTGCATGATCTAAATGAAAGAAATGCCCTGCAAAGAATTTTTTCCAAGATACCATCATTTCTTGGTGGTTGGGCAGGCCAGTAGGAGTGATTCTCTAGGGGATATTGTTAACTGTATAAAGTATCTTTAATTTTATAGTTAGAAAGTTATCATCTCTAAATGTTAATTTAGTCTAATAGCTGAGATCATTTTAAAAGTCTTGATCTATGTTTTCCTTCATACATACCAAATGTATCCTATTCCATGAGATAGTATCTAAAATATTAATGTTTGAAATGTTAGAATTTTCAAATTCAACACAATGATATTTGACTCTATGGATGCAGTTGTTTATTTAAATTTCACTGTCATTTGTGTTTCTAGGGTGGTATAATCAAAGCAGCATTTTTAGATTCAGTAAGAACTCAGTTCAGAATATAGCTAAATTGAATACTGTGTGATCTTCTGTGCATTAACTTTCTCATCTAGAAAATGAGTTTATTAATGCCAACCTGTTGAGAGAATTTGTTGTCGTTCAGTTGCTAAGTGGTGTCCAACTCTGTGACACTGTGGATGGTAGCACACCAAATTTCTCTGAATTAACTTAAAATAGCACCATAAATATTTCATAAAATAATAATCCATACATACCCATATATGTTTATTTTTAATCTGCCTAAGAATAAATTTCATTTAATATCATTTTTTAAACTACGTATTTTAACAATAATTTCTATTGTATGAAACATATGAAAAGTTACTCAGGTTAACATATTACACATACAGAATTAAATAATCACGAAAGGCATAAATTATTATTTGCCTATTTTTAACTATTTCTCTTCCACATTATCTATAGAAAAAATTACCTCATATTTTACCACACCAAAACATTCTCATACTATGAAAATTCTATTCAACCCTATAATCTCTATTTTTGTCAATAACAGACATTTGTTCATGTTCCCCTCACCATTTTGAAAACTTTCTAAAAATCACTGCTAATTTTCCCATGATTTGGATTAATTGCTTAATTTCATTGCCATCCATATATTAATATACTTCATATATTGTATATTACCTTGCATGTATTAATTTAGGGGCTATATGACAGAAAGAAAAAAATCAAGTGCCTCATAAAAATCCTATTTTGAAGACAATGGCTTAAATTGAAATATATTAGAATATAGTTATAGCAAAAAAATTGCTCAAACATCCTTACTAGTATCAATTTAAACTTCAGAACCATTTTCCAATAAAAAATGATCACATTTAATCTCTATAAGAGGAATTAACTGAAACACCTCACTGGAAAATGTTAACAGAAAATCAAAACTATTTATATTGAATAGAAATATTGCCCAGATTATTGTCTGTGAAATATTAAAGACAATATTGAAATATCATATCAAGTTAATGATATAAACAAATCATAGAATTAAAATACTATAACAAGAATGAAAGATGCTATAGCAAGAATCAAGATGCTATAACAAGAATCAAAAAATCACAAATATAAAATTGTAAATGTTTAATTATATTTATTAGAGTAAAGTAACTTTTTAAAACTTTCTTCATATTTTCACTTTAGTATTAGGCAAACAATAGTAATATAATTAGCGTATTGCTATGATTCCTTCTGTCAGCTTTCTCATTTTCTCAGTTATTTTAAGTAGGCTTCTAGTCACTTCTGTAGTAAATTTCTTGACTGAAACATGATATGTGTTAGATTCTGGCTGATTAGCATTGTTGTATGGCAGAAAGCATTACAGCATGGTAAGCAATTTTCCTCCAATTAACAAATGAATTAAAAACATAAACAACATAAGATACACAGAGAAAACTTTACTTGTTTAATGGATGTTTGCCTATTGAATAAACCAATATATCTATTGCTCAGATCAAGAACATTACCAGAAACTTAGAAACTTCTCTTGTGTCACTCCTGAGTCCACTAGTTTTTTTCTGATCCAGCTAGAAAGTGAAAAGTTAAAACTACTGACCTATATAAACTGTTTCTCTTCTGATCACCTGTAAATCCTAATAAGAGATCCAACTAGGCATAATTTCACTTTAAAACTTATTTTTTTACAAAGTTTACCACATATCTGGGTGCTTTAATAATAAAATATTAAAAGATACATTTTATACAAAAAATCTCTAAAGAGAAAACAGAAAAATAACTGAATCCTTTGATGGACAATATATAGTAGTGATTAAGGTACCAAATCGTACAAAAATTCAAAGGTTAGTGTTGTTATGTATTAAATCATAAAAATATTGAATTATGGTTTGCCCATTTGTTTTAATATAATTAAGTAGATGCAGAATCTATTACCTTAGCCCATTCATCAGGCTTAACCAATTATTCTTGTTCTATATATTATTATTATTTCTTCATCACTGCCACAGACACAAAAAAATTGAGCAGAAAAGTATGCATACAATGCTGATTTTAATAACAATCTGAAAAATGTGTAGAACTTGTAGAGCATGAAGATCCTAAGAGCAAAAAGAAATATGTTTATTTAAACTATAAAGGTATACTGAGTTGATTTAGAATTATAGACATGATCTTGTTTTTAAAATGATAACTGAACTTCTGGGTAAGGAGATGAATAGCACTTGCTAAGAGAAGGATATTTATCTATGGAATATTCTAAAAAGGTTGATTAAGAGCTGTATATAGTTAATAATTCTAGAATCAATGAGTTAATGTGGCATGACTCTGGAGAAAATGGCACATAGACAGTAAAATAAAATGGAGATGACTCATAACCTGAATGCTTTTCTGCTGTGTGTTTCAAGCCAGTCAGAATGGCTGCTATCCAAAAGTCTACAAGCAATAAATGCTGGAGAGGGTGTGGAGAAAAGGGAACCCTCTTACACTGTTGGTGGAAATGTAAACTAGTACAGCCACTATGGAGAACAGTGTGGAGGTTCCTTAAAAAACTAGAAATAGAACTGCTTTATGACCCAGCAATCCCACTACTGGGCATACACACCAAGGAAACCAGAACTGAAAGAAACACTTGTACCCCAATGTTCATCACATCACTGTTTATAATAACCAGGACATGGAAGCAACCTAGGTGTCCATCAGCAGATGAATGGATCAGAAAGCTGTGGTATATATACACAACGGAATATTACTCAGCCATTAAAAAGAATACATTTGAATCGGTTCTAATGAGGTGGATGAAACTGAAGCCTATTATACAGAGTGAAGTAAGCCAGAAAGAAAATCACCAATACAGTATACTAACGCATATATACGGAATTTAGAAAGATGGTAACGATAACCCTGTATGCGAGACAGCAAAAGAGACACAGATGTATAGAACAGTCTTTCGGACTCTGTGGGAGAGGGCGAGGGTGGGATGATTTGGGAGAATGGCACTGAAACGTATAATATCATATAAGAAAGGAATTGCCAGTCCAGGTTCGATGCATGATACAGGATGCTTGGGGCAGGTGCACTGGGATGACCCAGAGGGATGATACGGAGAGGGAGGTGGGAGGGGGATTCAGGATGGGGAACACGTGTACACCCGTGGCGGATTCATGTTAATGTGTGGCAAAACCAATACAATATTGTAAAGTAATTATCCTCCAATTAAATAAATAAATTTGTATTAAAAAAAATCACAAAACCTCACCTGGAATCTTGTCAATAATTCTAGGCTAGATAGTCTAGTTTTGGTGTAGACCCAGGAGCCACCCTCTGTATGTAGACTTCCCAGGCTTTTTCTAACACTACCAATTGCCTGTAATCATGTACTTACCATTAAAGCTTAATTTTTTGTAAGAGCTCAAATTTATGTGTTTGATTTGACAAGCTGACCCTTCATATTAATTTAATCAGAGATTAGTTTAGCCTATTTTTGAATTGTACTTGGAAATGGCAACCCACTCCAGTATTCTTGCCTAGAGAATCCCAGGGATGGGGGAGCCTGGTAGGCTGCCATCTATGGGGTTGCACAGATTTGGACACGACTGAAGCAATTTAGCAGCAGCAGCAGCAGCAGCAGCAGCAGCATTGTACATAATATATAAAAACATTATATATAATACACAAATATTTATATCTGAATTATTTGTCTTAATATTAACTTTATGACATTCATCCACAGTAGTGTATGTGGCTGTGCTTGTCAGTTACATGTATGTGTGTATATATGCATTCACATATATGTATGTATGTGGATATAAATAATATCTAAACTTCGTTCTTCAAAACTTGTCAGAGTCAAGGATGTAGTAAGAGATGTCTTTAAGGAAAAGAGAACCACTTTTATTTCTTTTAGTCTTTTTTTGTCCTATCCTAATGACTGAATCACAAAGCTCATTTAAATATTTTCATATACCCAGTTAATATAATCTTCTAAAACTAAAAAAAGAGTAGGGGAGTGATTAAAAATTGTTTCAACAATTGCAATAATTTGCAATAACACTGCAATTTCCAGTGTTATTTCCAATAGAATTTGGACTTTACATCATGGATTTGCTCTCAAAGGGTTTATTATGGAAGTGTTTCGTGTGTCTTAAAATGCATGCCTGAGGCATGATTTGGCAATACTACCCATTTTTGTGGTTATAGTGTGCATCTACTTTGTAAGAGAAAAATCAATAAAAGTATTTCAGGGAGACACCTGTAAAATGAGTTTTACATGTTATTTAAGGTGAAGCTCTCCTCTCCATAGTTTCACTGTATTAAACCAGGAATGCATTGAATTGTCAGCCCCATACCCCCCACCAAGATGTTATAAAATAACTGAAAAAAAATGATAATAAACCAGAAGGAAAATGCCCCACCCCTCACACTAAGCCTTGTAATTACACTTCTTCCAGTTTTGGTTGCCTCTCCTGTGAATGGACTAGAACACCTTTCTGATCTCTTTGCCTATGTGCAGAGCAGAAGGTTTAAAGCAGTTTTTAGAGTTATGCTGATTGGGATAATCTTCTCCATGATGTGCTGATCTCAGAGTTTGGTATCCCTGGGGTTGAATTTGGAAAGATGTAAATAGGTTTCCTAACACTACATTTTGTAATGTGTAAATTAATAACTTGACATTTCACAGCTGTTTTAAAGGCTGTGCTTTAAAGAATGAAATATCAATCACAAATACACAGCTACCCAGAAATGTCAAATCCCACCCAAATGAATACCACCACAAATTAGCAGCAGGTCACATTGTTCTGCTGCCTTTCACCTGTGATGCATTTCCTTCCTTTCCAGGTTAAGAGCTCCCCAGGAGAGGCTTAAACCTATTTTCTGCCTCATATAAAAGATGGGTGGTGAGCTGCTTTAATAACAGAATATAGTATCCAAATGTTAAACCTATTTGTTAGAGACAAGTCTGGTATAGTAAAAGGAGAAATTAAAATGGGAGTCAAAATACCTGTATTGAATTCCCAAAGCTGTACTAAAAGGTTGTTTGCTCCAAGGTTCTCCAATGGCCTCAGTTTTCACATCTTTAAATTGGCCTTGCCACTTTCACAGAATTACTGAAAATTGTCCTCCCTGTCTTGCAGGGGCTTACACAGTTCGAATGAGCTAATAAATATTCCATTTTAAGTTAAAAAAATAAAATAAGCTTACAGAATTACAAAGGATTATCAGTACTCTAAAGAATAATGTTTCCTGTCTGGATATATATGCTTATGTCATGATATATACTCTGCCCATCAGGTCATTAGAGGAACGGCATTTTGTCTCATGTAAGGAATATATAGTTAAATAAATTGTCATCCACAATCAAGTGCACGTGATGAAATATGCAAGAACTGCTTGCCTACATTTCACGTCTAAACAGCATTATCTTTTCACTAGTTTTCAAAATATAGTTCAAATTCTGTGTCTCTAATATGCCACTTCTGATTCTTAATAGTTGTTAATTCTTAGAATTCTATAGGATATTTCTAGAATTTTACCATATATAGGGAATGTATATTATATTATAATTACTTGTTGAATTAAATTTGTATTTCACAACTGGACTATAAATGCTTGAAAATGGGAAAAATGTTTTATTGACTTCTATGTACCATTAATTGAACAGTGATGTGTACATGTAGGATTCAATAAAAACATGCTGAGTGAATGAATAAGACACAAGCTGACTGTATATTATCTCAATTATTATTGGAAAGATACTCCAATCTTTGATTTGAGAAATTTAGGCATGATGCAGATTGTACTTAATTGCAGTCAGCCCTGGGCCAACCAATATTTTTTGGTATCTTATTATTTTAAAGAATTATAAATATGAGGGATATTCTTACAAAGATATGTTCAACCATTCATTAATGTATTCTTTTGAATAAGTTATGTTTACTCGTTTAATGTCAAATATTTTGCTGGAAAAGCTTTGTATCGAAGCACTGTTTATTTAAGTACAAGTTTACCCAAACCATATGATTCACTAAGACTTCCCAGGTGGTTCAGTGAAAAAGAATCCACCTCCCAGTGCAGGAGAAGCAGGAGATACCAGTTCCATCCCTGTATAAGGGAGATCCCCTGGAGGAGGAAATAACAGCCCACTCCCGTATTCTTGCTTGGAAAATCCCAAGGACAGAGGAGCTTGGTGGGCTACAGTCGATGGGGTTGCAGAGTCAGATACAACTCAGGGACTGGACATATGATACATTAAATATATCCTTTTAGGTTTTGATACTTTTTGCTATAAATAGGATGAATTTACCAAACACATGAGAGTGATTCAAGTAGTATTATGAATGCATGTTGTTGTTTTGTTTCTAAATCATGTCCAGCTCTTTACTGTTCCATGGACTGTACCTGCCAGGCTCCTCTCTCCATGGGATTTCCCAGGCAAGAATACTGGAATGCGATGCCATTTCCTATTCAAGGGAGCTTCCCAACCTAGGGATGAAACACAAATCTCCTGCATTAGCATTGGATTTTATACCGCTGAGCTACAAGGAAAGCCCCAGTGAATGCATGCATAAGTGTTCATATTCGTCAATTGATGGAATAGAATCAATTATACATGAGGGTTTAATATTACTATTATATAAATTATTTTTATTTAGCTATGTTTTAGACTGTATGAAACAAGTTACTCAGAAGTTAAAATAAAAATGTTTCTTTCTCTTAAGTGATATTTAGGAGAACCATATTCTAAGGAATTCACAATAAGCAATTTGTTTATAAAATGGGGTCTCAAATTATAGAAATCATTCAAAGGAACTATTAAACACTGAGACTCATGAGAATATCAGTTCAGTTCAGTCACTCAGTCATGTCCGACTCTGCGACCCCATGAATCACAGAACACCAGGCCTCCCTGTCCATCACCAACTCCCGCAGTTTACTCTAACTCATTGTCCATCAAGTCCATGATGCCATCCAGCCATCTCATCCTCTGTCGTCCCCTTCTCCTCCTGCCCCCAATCCCTCCCAGCATCAGAGTCTTTTCCAGTGAGTCAACTCTTCACATGAAGTGGCCAAAGTATTGGAGTTTAAGCTTTAATATCAGTCCTTCCAATGAACACCCAGGACTGGTCTCCTTTAGGATGCTCTGGTTGGACCTCCTTGCAGTCCAAGGGACTCGCAAGAGTCTTCTCCAACACCACAGTTCAAAAGCATCAATTCTTCGGCGCTCAGCCTTCTTCACAGTCCAACTCTCACATCCATACATGACCAGTGGAAAAAGCATAGCCTTGACTAGATGGACCTTTGTTGGCAAAGTAATGTCTCGCTTTTTAATATGCTGTCTAGGTTGGTTATAACTTTCCTTCCAAGGAGTAAGCGTCTTTTAATTTCATGGCTGCAGTCACCATCTGCAGTGATTTTGAAGCCCCCCAAAAATAAAGTCTGACACTCTTTGCACTGTTTCCCCATCTATTTCCCATGGGAACAGATGCCAAGTTCTTAGTTTTCTCAATGTTGAGCTTTAAGCCAACTTTTTCATTCTCCTCTTTCACTTTCATCAAGAGGCTTTTTAGTTCCTCTTCACTTTCTGCCATAAAGGTGGTGTCATCTGCATATCTGAGGTTATTGAGATTTCTCCCGGCAATCTTGATTCCAGCTTGTGCTTCTTCCAGCCCAGCATTTCTCATGATGTACTCTGCATATAAGTTAAATAATGAGGGTGACAATATACAGCCTTGACGTACTCCTTTTCCTATTTGGAACCAGTCTGTTGTTCCATGTCCAGTTCTAACTGTTCCTGACCTGCATATAGGTTTCTCAAGAGGCAGGTCAGGTGGTCTGGTATTCCCATCTCTTTCAGAATTTTCCACAGTTTATTGTGATCCACACAGTCAAAGGCTTTGGCATGGTCAATAAAGAAGAAATAGATGTTTTTCTGGAACTCTCTTGCTTTTTCCATGATCCAGTGGATGTTGGCAATTTGATCTCTGGTTCTGCCTTTTCTAAAACCAGCTTGACCATCAGGAAGTTCACAGTTCACGTATTGCTGAAGCCTGGCTTGGAGAATTTTGAGCATTACTTTACTAGCCTGTGAGATGAGTGCAATTGTGCAGTAGTATGAACATTATTTGGCATTGCCTTTCTTTGGAATTGGAATGAAAACTGACCTTTTCCAGTCCTGTGGCCACTGCTGAGTTTTCCAAATTTGCTGGCATATTGAGTGCAGCACTTCACAGCATCATTTTTCAAGATTTGAAATAGCTCAACTGGAATTCCATCATCTCCACTAGCTTTGTTCGTAGTGATGCTTTCTAAGGCCCACTTGACTTCACATTCCAGGATGTCTGGCTCTAGGTGAGTGATCATGCCATCGTGATTATCTGGGTCATAAAGATCTTTTTTGTATAGTTCTTCTGTGTATTCTTGCCACACCTTCTTAATATCTTCTGCTTCTGTTAGGTCCATACCATTTCTGTATTTTATTGTGCCCATCTTTGCATGAATTGTTCCCTTGGTATCTCTAATTTTCTTGAAGAGATCTCTAATCTTTCCCATTCTGTTGTTTTCCTCTGTTTCTTTGCATTGATCGCTGAGGAAAGCTTTCTTATCTCTCCTAGCTATTCTTTGGAACTCTGCATTCAGATACATCTCTAAAAATTATAAAAATTGCTTAAGGATGCTTGTTTTCATATTTTATGCAATTTTATTAAAATAATATTGTAAAATGAGTCTATGATCTATGTCATTCTTCTCCATCTTTATAGCGATAAATAGAACTATGGACCCCTGGTGGCTCAGACAGTGAAGAATCTGCCTGCAGTGCATGAGACCTGGGTTCAATCCTTGGGTCAGAAAGGTTCCCCAAAGAAGGGAATGGCCACCCACTCCAGTATGCTTTCCTGGAGAATTCCATGGACAGAGGAGTCTGGTAGGCTCTAGCCCTTGGGGTCTCAGAGAGTGGGACATGGAAACTAACACTTTCACTTCACTTCAGAGCTATGAAGGATGGCTTCATATTTTAATGTTTCTAGCAGTAGACATTATGCTGTGTTTCTTGTCCTGGAATGAAATTAACTTTACATAATTATCTCTACACTAATACAAAATAAAATGTTATTTTGGATTTTTCACACTAATATAAAACCAATTTTCAAGATATATTTATTAAAAGGATAGTTCTGATACACTGTAGGACTTTGCTGGTATTCCTGTGAAGATTCAAATACAAGGAAAGGCTGAAACAGTATAATTACATGTAAAACTAAGTTGGGTTCTGATTGCCTAGTGAGTCATAATTTTAAAAAAATTGATTTCTACAAGGACATAATCATTGGATATTCTAAATTTTAGAAAGGCAGGCATGCACACCCTAACTCATAGGCATACTTTCCTTTTGTCTAAACAGATTTAACTTTTAGTTGTGTCTCTAGAATTGGGCTGAATTTCCCACTGCTATTGTCCACATGTTTAGTGGTAAAACACCTATACTTTTATAAGATAGAAACCAAAGGAGTTGGTAAATATATGAACTATCCCGTATTCATTTTTGTGAATTCCTAATTTTGTAGGTGTAGACGATGATTACATTAGACTAATAAAATTTTAAAGATGTACAAAAAATTTACTTATTTCCTTTTTCCCTCTGTGGAAACTCAATCTCAAATTGTTTTTACACAGTTTTTACAAAAGCTCCACATATATTTTAAAACTACATAAAAGAGTCCCATAGATTGTGCAAACTTAAACCTCTCAAAGCTTCCCTGATAGCTCAGTTGGTAAAAAATCTGCCTGCAATGCTGGAGACCCCAGTTCAATTCCTGGGTCAGGAAGATCTCCTAGAGAAGGGATAGACTACCCATTCCAGTATTCTTAGGCTTCCACTGTGGCTCAGCTGATAAAGAATCCACCTGCAAACCTCTCAAAACCCTTTCTATTGGTGGAGCAGTTTTTATTTTTCAAGTATAATATTTGAAACATTTGAATGAAGAGAAGTGATATTTCTAAAAAGTATTTTTGAACATTGACATTTTATTCCATTGAGAAACCTCATTGAAATAGTCAAGGAATAATCGTAAATCAAGGGGCTCCCCCTATCTCCACAGTTACTAGTTCTGTGTTCTTGAGCATTGTGCTCAGTTTCTTCTCCTGTGAAACAGGAATGAATTGATACTTTGCCACAGTTGAGTAAGATAATGGGAACTTTCGACAGGGAGTGGTGGGTAGTGGGTGGACAGTAACTTCTAGTTGTTAGTAGTAGTATTAAAAGTAGTATTGGCAGTAGTATTTGTCTTTGGGTGTAATAAAAAGAAATATTTAGGAGCCATACAGGAATTCATAAACCCATGTTGACAAAGGTATTCCAAAAAGATGAGATGTCATAAAAAGACATTTTTCCTAGTTCCAATATTACCTTCTCAACATGTATTACAGACATCCTCAAGTTCTTCCCAACTTATTCTAATTAATCATTAGGGAGGTTTTCCTTGTTTTTTTGTTTTTTTTTTTTTCTGAAATATTATAGTTACTACTGCATGAATCTTCCCAGTTTTGAAATTTCTTCTTTTTGCTTATATCAACTCTTGTTACATCATTAATCCTGAGTGCTTGGAAACAAAGATTTTAAACCCCATGTTGCTGATGTCTGAGCCAAGGAAGGCCTGACCTTCCATCATTTCCAGAAAGGATACTGGCTCATGTTCCCGATGAACAATAGAGATGATTATAGCAGTTTGAGTATGATAAATTCAGTAGATAGAAACCACAGAAACGAAGCTCTTTGGGTGCTCAGTGATTTTTAATAGTGCAAGGGGTGCCTCAGGGAAGCAAAATTATAATGAACATGCTCCTATTTAGAACGGAAGTTATGTAAAAGTACCACTGAAAGAATATGTCCTGACCATAGGCCCTGACAACTATAGGACTGATTTCATGGGGATGGATTGGATTGATGAGCTTGACCTTTAAAACAACTGCAGTTTCATGAACAGCAGCAGCTGAGCCAACATCCAGCAGGCATCCTTATGTTTACCATCACCGGTCAGTTATATTTTGCAGGACAAAGCCCACGTGGACCTTCTTACCAATGGTGAGAAATTGAGAGATTTGCTTGATCCCACTGCATCTTTCTTCTAAAAGCCTTGCTGTAAAAAAAATTACATTTGAACTGCTTTTGTGGAACAATGGCCGTGCTTACTCTGCCATATTGCTGTGCTTGCTTCAATTCTCTGATTAATTCATGTTAGAAAGATGCAAGAGACATGATGAATATTCAGTCAATTCACAAATTCCTCTGTAAAGTAAAATCTTCAATTCTGGAACTTAGTTGAATTATTAGAATGGGACACACTGTACTGCTTTTGTTATTCTTCATGGCTCTGTGTAACATTTGTGTATTCTTTGTGGCTAGGACACAATCTGGAACTGGTTATACATACAATGAACACATACTAAAAGCATAAATCATCAACTTTTAATAAAATTTGACTGTAAGTTTCTTACATGAACAAGGTATACCAGTCAGAGATCCACTTTAATTATATTTGTTCTCTCAATTAAAAAAAAAAAAACTCTAATATGTAAATATCTCTAATACCTAAACATCTCTAATAATAAATTGCTCTTGAACAATGAATTTTGAGTTATCTTAGCTACAAAAGATTTAAATATTTTTGGAACTTATGATATTGTGATATTGAGCTATATATCTTTGTCTTTTCCTTTGCCTTTGTAATAACATTCTCTATATTTCTACCCACCAGTATAGCCCTAGTTTTATGCAAACTTAGTTTTATCTTTAAAGGCCATAGGAACATACATCAATCATTCTTGCTCCCTAATTTTCCAAGTAGTAAAACCTGACAATTTCTCCTCCTCAAGTTGTTATCACAGTACACTCTTGAAATCTTTAATGAGTTTGATTCTAAATCTGAACTTGCTTCATGAAGCAAAACACTTTCTGTTGCAGCCAAGTAGCAACTCCCCTTATTAAATAAAAACAGTGATATTTTGTAATAGATAATAGTTTCAGCAAATTTTCATATAAATGGAGGTAATAGATAGTATGTGTGTGTGTGAAGTTGCTCAGTCGTGTCCAACTCTTTGCAACCCCGTGGACTGTAGCCCGCCAGGCTCCTCTCTCCATGGGATTCTCCAATAGATAGTATAGGGACAGGCTGTTCATTCAGAACATTATCCATTGAAAAGCTTCCAGTATTTTCATACCACAGGTCTTCCCTATGAATGCCTTTAATAAACCTATTGGTAGAAGCAAAGAATTTAGGTTGTTTATATTAAATGTATGGCTTATATTTTTAAAAGGATAATCTCTAGATTTAAAAACAAATTAACAAATGCTTTGAGTTCAGTGGCTCTACTGTGTGGCAAACAAGAACCTCCCATATATCTGCCTTGTTTTTTATTACCTTTGCTATAGAGATAGAGTTCAGAACATTTTAGAGACGGTGTTTGCCATTTCCACAAACAAATCAATTTAAACTGGCCCAGCCAGGACACCCTGTTACATGCTGTTGCCAACAAAATACTTTTATCCTCCAAAAGCTCTGGAAGCTCATCCAAATATTCTTCCTTGGAGGTAATGACACTAAGCAAAAGGTGTCCCAAGAGATACTTACTTTCACAGTTCAGCAATCAATTTAATGTAAACTTCTAAGAATTCCCCATATTAGCTTTTTATTTTGTTTTTAACTCCCAGAAAAAAAAAAGTTTATTACAACCTTATTATTTATACTCATTGAAAAATATAGGAACAGATCTTGATTAAAATCCTAAATTCTTCTTCTGATTGTTGGACATTAGAATGCTTGTGGAAGGTCTTTTTTCTTTAATGTGCATCTTCACCAACAGAGGGTTCAGAACAGCAACTGACTCAGGAGCACTCACCACAACCCCCATCATTGCTATATCCTTTCATCTTTACAAAAGTTAGTGACTGTTTCTCCATTGCTGGCCTGCAAATAGGTTCATCAGTACATAGAGAACAGACTTATGGACACAGGGGAGAAGAGGGAGAAACAAATTCAGAGGATAACATTGAAACATATATATTACCATATGCAAAACAGATAGCCAGTGGGAATTTGCTGTGTGATACAGGGAGCTCAAACCCAGAGCTCTGTCACAACCTAGAGGAGTGGGATGGGGAGGGAGGAGGAGGGGCGGGGACATATATATACCTGTGGCTGATTCATGTTGATGTAACTAACACAGTTTTGTAAAGCAATTATCTTCCAATTAAAAATATAATTAAAAAATACAAAATAAATGACCCATTAAAAAAAAGTAAAAAGCTAGTGACCGGCACTACTCAACCCTTCTCCCTGGCATTTAGAAAAATCATTACAGGCTCAGTTTGCACCTCCGTCCCGGAACCCTCCCTCCTTTGGTAACTTCCAAGCCCACCCCCAAAATGCTCCACTGTTAGCACTACCACAAAGTAAGAAAGGGGAAGGTAGGCTTGGGAAACTTCTGAAAGTTCCAAACTTCTTCTGATATATTGCTCTTCCAATATAATTTTTTTGAACACAATAAAAACTGATCATTTCCAGAAACAGAGATCTGGAATTTTTTACTATAAGAAAAAATTTAAAGAGAGACATGAGAACTGAAAGATAATCTCAAAAGCTGAATTTGCACAAATAACTGAGGCTTATTTTTTTTTTTTCAAATCCTGTGTATAATTGAGTTTAGAGAACTGGAATCAGCAGAAAGGGAGATAAAAATTATGAAATTTTGTGTGAAAATAGATTACATTTCAGATAATATATGATATAATGCATGAATCCTGAAGACATTTATATTCAGGTAAATTCCATTAGTTTAATACTGTTTTTCAAAAGAAAAGGTTTAAGATGAATACTGAGATTAAACCTAAAATACTGCATATACAGCAGTGTTTTCTGTGAGCCACCTTGTGTTTGACATTCAAGTTACAAAACCTGGTCGATGTATTTTTACTCAGTTCAGGCCCACCAGCTGATTCCATGGAATTCTACTGCTTGTAGTCCAAGAGAAGAGAGTGTGTATAGTATCACAAAGTTCTGTTATACATTATGCTTCCTATTATCAGTCCTTCAAATCATTTTCCTGGTGTCCAGCAATATTATCTGTGCATGCATAGCCATACATAACCATCAGTGGAAGAGGAACATTCACCTTCTTCTAGGGCCCTATTATGTTTCAGTTTCTTAGGCACCTTCTAAAGATACATGCTCAGATGAACTTGTTTTCCTTCTCCCTTCATTGTTAAGATAAGGGGTTGTTCTATCTCTAAATTCTCTACAAAACTTTCTCTCTTTTGCATCATCTATTTCTCCCTTAAACTTCCAGAAGTAGCAGCTTTTGAAGGCAAGAGTGTCAGTCATAGGCTTTCCTTATAAAAATCCTTTGGTTTTACCCTCAAAAACAAAATACTGAGACAAAAGAAAACTGAAAAATACAAGAGACAAAAGAAATACTCAAGACTACAGTTATAAATTCTTCAACTTAGGGCTCTTCAGTTTAGAAAACTAAAAAGAAGTATGGTTTCAGAAGGCTCCATATATGAAAACTGTCTGTTTGTGAACTTAATCATAATCATAATTTAAATATGCTAAAATAGGGAAGGCAGGAAGGAAGAAAAGAAAGAAGGGAAGGAGGATTGGAGGAAAAAAATATAACATCAAATCTGTAAATAAAGATAAATACACATATGGTTTCTTATTTTTAAGGGCTCTGGCATCTTTATACAAATAATTTACAAAAAATGTAGGCAAATTTTCAAAAATGATTTAAGAGAAAATGTTAAAGATTAAGAGCCCTTAAAATTAGACTGTGTTTGACACTTCCTGCCTCTGCTGAAATGAAATTAATGTCTTTAAAAACATATATTGCTAAATACATATATAACAGATTATATAGAGGGAAATGTAGAAAAACTTTCCCAAAATATGCATATCTTACACAAATTGTTTTTGTGAATAGAAAAAAGAAAGGCCAATCCAAAGTACTTATATTTTTTCAAAAGCATACTGGAATACTGAAATTAAAAAATATATATATATATGTAAAAATAATGATACCAGTTTGACATGATTAAAAATTTGTAATCTATTAACTAATTAAATTTATAAATACATATCAAATGTATTTGTCTACATGGAGAATCTACAAAAAAAGGAAAGAAAATAGAAGTAATAAGGGAATCATACATCATTTCTGAATATGGACCAACATACATGAGTCAAAAGCATTCCCCAGACCCAGAAATATTCATTTAGACAACATAACACAATTTGAAAAGAATTACACTCACATCGACCAAAAAAAAAAAAAAAAAAAAAAAACAAAGACAAAGACATAAATCACCTAGGACATTTATGTAAATTTATGTAATTTAAATAATAATTTGTGAATAAACTTCAGTTCAGTTCAGTTAAGTTGCTCAGTCGTGTCCGACTCTTTGAGACCCCATGAATCACAGCACACCAGGCCTCCCTGTCCATCACCAACTCCCAGAGTTCACTCAAACTCACATCCATCGAGTCAGTGATGCCATCCAGCCATCTCATCCTCAGTCGTCCCCTTCTCCTCCTGCCCCCAATGCCTCCCAGCATCAGAGTCTTTTCCAATGAGTCAACTCTTTGCATGAGGTGGCCAAAGTACTGGAGTTTCAGCTTCAGCATCATTCTCTCCAAAGAAATTGAGGGCTGATCTCCTTCAGAATGGACTGGTTGGAACTCCTTGCAGTCCATAGAACTGGACATGGAACAACAGACTGGTTCCAAATAGGAAAAGGAGTACGTCAAGGCTGTATATTGTCACCCTGCTTATTTAACTTATATGCAGAGTACATCATGAGAAATGCTGGGCTGGACCAAGCACAAGCTAGAATCAAGATTGCTGGGAGAAATATCAATAACCAGATATGCAGATGACACCACCCTTATTGCAGAAAATGAAGAAGAAGAGCCTCTTAATGAAAGTGAAAGAGAGTGAAAAAGTTGGCTTAAATCTCAACATTCAGAAAACTAAGATCATGGCATTCGGTCCCATCACTTCATGGCAAATAGATGGGGAAACAGTGGAAACAGTGTCAGACTTCATTTTGGGGGGTTCCAAAATCACTGCAGATGGTGATTGCAGCCATGAAATTAAAAGACGCTTACTCCTTCAAAGGACAGTTATGACCAACCTAGACAGCATATTATAAAACAGAGACATTATTTTGTCAACCAAGGTCCATCTAGTCAAGGCTATGGTTTTTCCAGTAGTCATGTATGTATGTGAGATTTGGACAATAAAGAAAGCTGAGCACCAATGAACTGATGCTTTTGAACTATGGTGTTGGAGAAGACTCTTGAGAGTCCCTTGGACTGCAAGGAGATCCAACTGGTCCATCTTAAAGGAAATCAGTCCTGAGTGTTCATTGGAAGGACTGATGTTGAAGCTGAAATTCCAATACTTTGGCAACCTGATATGAAGAACTGACTTATTTGAAAAGACCCTGATGCTTGGAAAGATTGAAGGCACAGGAGAAGGGGCCAATAGAGGATGAGATGGATAGTGAGTAAACTCCGGGAGTTGGTGATGGACAGGGAGGCCTGGCTTTTGGCAGTCCACGGGGTTGCAAAGAGTTGAACACGACTGAGTGACTGAACTGAACTGAACTGAAGGACCATTTGACAAATACACCCTAGTGGAATGGGACAGTCTAGGACTTGGCAAAGCCTAAAAGTTGTGGGCTGTACCAAAGCTACTATGATTTCTAAACCACCTGTGAAGAAGTGAGACTACTTAGCTGGAGATTTGGTGTGAAGAAGCTCTAAAATTACTTGGAAAGAGAGAGAGGCTCAGCTTTATCCCAGTGCACCAGGCCTGTGAGAAAACGTATCTTGGAAACCACTTCTGCCCACAACACAGCTGACAGCTAAATTCCACATTATCCAAGTCAGTGCCCTCTGAGATAGAAAACATGTGCCAGCCAGGCCTTGACTAAATCTAAGAATTTTAAGATCATAATCTTTGATTAAATTGCTATTATTTTAATTCATCCCATCTGTGTGCACCCCTGTACTTCTTTGGAAGAGTTCTTTAGCACCATCTGAGAGGCTGGCTCCTGGGGTATAGTCCTCATTTTGCCCCCCCCAAAAACAACTCACAACCCTCACATGGTGCATTTATCAGTTGACAGTAACATGGAGGCTAGAAATTATAGGTAGTCAACAGTGGACTTAGATAGACTGAATTCCAAATTAAATGTTAAATATGACAATGAATTCAATTTTCTTGCTTGTGATAAGGTACAGATAAAAAAAGATGAACTAAGAAACAGCTTTCAGTGTTCAAGTAGAATTTAGATGGAATCTAAATGAACCAGAATTTACTGAGTTCAAATATTAAAGAGTTTCTCATCCCCAGTTTCTCCAAGAAAAGAAAAAGTTATCACTTAAGGCATGGATTCAGGGAAAATGTTCAGTATACAGTGCACTATCAGTAAAGCAGATAAAACAGTAAAGATATTGAGAAATGTGACTATAAGATCTTTTCTTTTGTTTAATTCTTAGAACAAGTTGTGTGTATGTGTGAGTGTGTTAAGCGTGTTAAATGTTAGTCGCTCAGTCTTGTCTGATTCTTTGAGACCACATGGACTGCAGCCTGCCAGGCTCCTCTTTCATGTTCATTCTTCAGGCAAGATTACTGGACTGGGTAGTGATTTCCTTCTCCAAAAGATCTTCTGGATCCAGAGATGGAACCCAGGTTTCCTGCATTACAAGCAGATTCTTCACCATCTGAATCATCAGGGGGAAGCCCAGTTTAAGAGTAGTGAAAGTGAAAGTGAAGTCGCTCAGTCGTCACTCTTTGAGACCCCTGGACTGTAGCCCACCAGGCTCCTCTGTCTATGGGATTTTCCAGACAATAGTCCTGGAGTGGATTGCCATTTCCTTCTCCAGGGGATCTTCCTGACCCAGGTCTCCCCTATTGTAGACAGAGGCTTTACCGTCTGAGCCACCAGGGAAGTAGGTATTTAGTTTATGAAGATGCCTGTGTCCAATTACCTAGGCAAAAGACCTCGAAGAATCTTAAAGTCCATTCCACAGCTCCGTGGTTCTCAAGTGCATGTAGGTGAGGTCTGACTTACAAAGAAAGTAAGGTGCTCTTTGTCTCATAGAGCAGGTTATAATTTGATCTATAAAAAAGGTATTTGACCAGCTTGGACTGAAATTGAAGAATAGCAAAGTAAAAAAGGAAAATTCAAGGGAATCTGTCCTCTCAAACTTCCACAGGCAAGAAGCAGGCTGAGAAGGCTACTCAGTGCCAAAGACCAGCCATTTCTTACGTTTAAAGAAAAGTAGATTAAGAATCAGAATATAGAGCCAAGGGTGGTAGAGAATCATTTCCAGGAAGTAGGACTTGGCCTTAAAGCAGAATCTGGTGACAAATGCAGCTTTTATAGCTGCTTTTCATCAATCCAATGCACTATTTCTTTGTCATCCATTCTTCAGTTGGCTTCCAGGACAACAATCTCCAGATTTATATCTTAATTCATTATTTGTTTGCTCTCAGCCTTCTTTGCTTTAGCAAAACTTGTATTTCTCCCAAAGTTTGTAATAGTGGACTACACCAGTGCTCATCCTGACTATATTCACAGTATTGACAATTTCATCTGTTCTTCTGGCTTTACATGATGCTAGAATGCTGATGCTAATTTCAAATTTTCTCCTAAATTCTGGACTCATTTATCCACATATTCATATGACATCTATCATTGAGTATCTAATAGATTTCTCAAGCACCACATGTATAAAACTTAACTCCTGTTCCCGCCCAAACTTTCCACAAAATCTGCCAACTGATTTGATGACAGCCCCAATATTCCAGTTGTTCATTCAGATGGTTTGGAATTATCACTCTTATTTCCTCTCTCACTCCACATGCAATCTATCAAAAAATTCTATTGCCTCTATCTTTAAAATATACCCATCACTTCCTTCATTGAATTTTTCTGTTGTTCAGTTATCCTCAAAATTCAATTCTTCTAAGAGTCAGAGTTAAATTACCTTTGAAGAGGTCCTTGTGTGATTTGGAGGCAAAAGTGAACCTGTGGCTACTGCTCTCTGAAGGGCATGGTAATTAATTTTGGTGACAGCTCAAAGCATAGAAACTGGCAGGTTTCACTTTTCTTCGTTCTCCTCAAAGCCATTTCCAATTCTTCCAATTTCTGACAATGTCACCCCAAACCTATCACCAGACAGTTGATTATGAACCCCCAAATACCTGCCATGGACTGCCTTAGAAGTTGTCAGTTCAGAATCCCACTGGAGATTCTCTTGCTCTCAGAGTGACCTGTTGGTGACTCTTTCTGATTCCCAAACCTCCTTAGACTTTTACTTCCTAATTTTCTCCAAAAATTATGCAAAGCCTAATATGTATATTTGGACACTTATGTATGTATTCTGCTCCTCTGGGAAAGACTAAGTAATAGAACCAAGAGTGGTTCTAGAGGAAGAGATTTTTAATGAGCTTTATTGAGGTATAAATGATATAAAATACTGCACATATTTAATGTATATAATTTAATGAATTTTGATATTTGCATATACATGTGAAACCATCACAAAATTTAAGGTAATAACCGACAGATCTGCAAGTTTCCTTGTATAAAGACACTGCATTTTAAGACTGAATATTCAAAACTGGATATGATATTCCTGGAAATGGCTCTTTGATGTATATTCAGAAAAATAATGATTCTATTTCCAGTAGGAGAAAGACTAATGATAACCTGTGTCAAGATCATCTGGCAATAGATATATACAAGATATCACTAGTGAAGATAGATATGTTTATATATACATATTCCCATATGCTCCCTGCCTCCTGTTTCTCTGGAGTTCCTGTTTCTGTGGAGAACTCCCTGACATATATATATATATAAATATATATATATATATATAAACCCTGACTGATATACATATGTACATGTATTTAAAGAAATTCATGATGAGAATTGACCCATGTGACAGATGAGAGCCAAGATAAGCAGCTTGCAAGCTGTAGACCCGAAAGAGCTGATGTCTATACTTCCAGTCTGAGTGTAAAAACCTGATAACCAGGAAAACTGATGGTATAAATGTAATTCCAAAAGCTGTCAGACAAGAGGGTTGGGATAGGGAAGGAAACGGGAGGGATGTTTAAGAGTGAGGGCACATATGTATACCTATGGCTGATTCATATTAATGTATGACAGAAACATCATAATATTATAATTATCCTCCAATTAAAAATTAATATTTTTTAAAAGCTGGCAGGATGGAAACCCAAGAGTGAATGTTTCAGTGGAGTCTGAAGGCTGGAAAAGACTAGTCTCCCAGCTAGCTCATTAGGTCAGACAAGAAGAATTCTCTCTTACTCAGCTCTTTTGTTCTATTTAATTTTCAATTGGTTGCGTGAGGTACATCCATATTATGAATGCAATCTGATTTACTTAGTCATTGATTCAAATGTTAATCTCAACCAGAAATACTCTCACAGACAAACCTGGAATTATGTAAGACCAAGTGTTTAGCCCCCACAACACATAAAATTACCCATCACTTTGAAAATGCAAAAGACTCAGAAGACTCTGTCTTCAAGATTTGTATAGAGCTATTATTAATATAGTGAAGATAGTGTGGATCAGAAAAAGAATGCCTAAATAGGTCAATGAAATTGTATACAGAGCCCAGAAACACATCAACACAAATATAGTCAATCTGTTTTTCACAAATTAACAAAGGCAATTCAAATGAGAAAGAGCACTCTTCAACAAATAGTACTGGAATAACTGAACATCCACAAAAAAAAAAAAAAAAAAAAACACTGTTGTTACATACTGATATTACATCTTTACAATAATTGATTCTAATGGGACATAGACTTTAAACACTAAGTCCCAAAGTATAAAACTTTTAGAAGATAATGTAGGAAGAAATCTACGTGATCTTGGGCTTGACAGTAAGCTTTAGATATACCACCAAAATAAAAATCTATGAAAGATAAAGTAACATGTTGAATTTCATTAAAATTAAAAACTTCTGCTTTGTGAAAGACATTGTTAAAAGAATGAAAGGCAAGCCACAGATTGGCAGAAAATATTTGATATATTCAAGACATAAGTCTTGAATTTGATATATATATATATATCACATATATATGATATCATATATCATATATATGATATATATAAAATATATATATTTTATATTTGATAATATTGAAAATATTTGATATATTCAAGACATAAGATATATATATAAGATATATATATCAATATATATATTGATATATATATATCATAATTCAAGGCTTATGTCTTACAAATATATAAAAATTCTCAAAATTCAGTAATAAGAAGACAAACAACCAATTTCAAATTGGGCAAAAGACATCTCACCAGAAAGAATATGCAGATGGCAAATAAATATGTGAAAAGATGCTCACTTGAAACTAACTTAATTTTGCACTTGAACCATATTTCAATAAAAATGTAAATATTAAAATATTGAAACTGAAAAAGAAAAGAGGTTCAACATTATTAGTGACTTGCAAATTTAAAAGCAATATGTTATGACTACTTATCTATTGGAACGGCTAAAATTTAAAACATCAAAAACACCCAGTGTTGATCAGGGTACAGAGCAATAGGAACTCTGCATTCATTGCTTGTGAGAATGCAAAATTCAGGCACTTTGGATAATTTTGGATATTTTGGATATTCAGGCACTTTTGCATATTTCATTGCAAAATATATGACAGAGCTTAATATAATCTTGCCATACAGTCCTGCAATCACACCCCCAGGTATTTAACCAAATGAACTAAAAACTTATATCTACACAAACCCCCACACACGAAATATTTATAGAAACTTCAAAAATAATTTCTAAAAATTAGAAGCAACCAAGATTTTATTCAGTTGAATGTATAAGCACACAATGGTGCATCCACATTATAGGCCATTGGAGATTTAAAAAAAAAAAAAAAAAGAGCTATCAAGCCATGAAAAGTATGAAGGAACCTTAAATGCATATTCCTAAGTGAAAGGAGCAAGACTATATATTATTTGATTACAATTACATGCCATTCTGTAAAGGGGAAAATTACAGATATACAAAGACGGTGGTTGGTAGGGGTTGAAAGGAGAAAGGATAAATAGATAGTGGATAAATAAGGAGAGTGGATAAATAAGACCACAGAGGAATTTTAGGAGAATAAAAGTATTCTGTGTAATACTGCCATGGTAAATACATATTGTTAAGTGTTTCTTAAAAGAACTGTGTAACATTAAGACCAAGCTTTCATGTAAACTGCGGGCTTTAGTTAATAATTATTTACTGATATTCTTTCATCAGTGTGGTAACAAATAGATCGCTCTAATTTAAGACATTAGTAATGGGGAAATTGAGTGAAGAAGCAAGAGGTAGGTGGGTACTCTGTACTATTTTCTCAAATTTCTCCAAACTTAAAACTTCTTTAAAATTTAGTTATTCTTATTTAAAGCCAAATTTGTAATTTAAGAAGAAATTCATATCATTATTTTCCTATCAAAGGAGAAGTAATTCTCTAAAAGTCCAAAAGAAAATCATAATTGAGTGTTATGAAAGCTATCCCTGGAGGAGGAAGTAGCAACCCACTCCAGTATTCTTGCCAGGAGAATGCCACGGAGAGAGGAGCCTGGCAGGCTACAGTCCATAGGGGCACAAAAAGTCAGACACGATTGAAGCAACTTAGCACATATGCAAGAAAGTTATAGCAAAGAATAAACAAACCAATATACACTTAAACAAAATAAACAAATGTACATTTACATCAATCACACACACACAGAACCATACAGATATTGATAAGCCTGTATCTTCTTAGATGATAATGTTATATATGTGGCAGTGTTTTTAAAGCACATATTGTAGTAGTTGGTTAAATATTAAGAATAGTTTGATCAATAAGAAATTGGTAGCTTGTATAAAATTTATGAATGTCACAAAATTAATAATAAATGATATGTTCACAATTCTATTATAATTTGTACTAATATGAGAAAATTAATACTGCCAAACAAAAGTTCTTATGTATGTGTGGTTTTATAAACCTGTAATTAGATATAGTTATTTTGTCATGCTATGCATGGTGAACCAAAATGGATATGAAATGTACACCTTTGTGAAATATTTATTATGTTACATCATATGGCCAAGACACAAAGTTTGTGTTGTGCTGGCATTTCTAAGCAAATTTAACAGTTTGTTTCCTCCTCAAAGCATAAGATTGCATCTGCTTTTATCATATTTGTAAGGCTGATAGCACATTCTTCCTCTGGTATATAGTATCTTCATTTACAACACCTACACAAGCTAAAAGAAAATACAGAATTTGCAAATAACTTATTTCCACTAATGAATATGCTTTTATAAGATCAATTTCAGTGACATGTGTAAATAATACTGTTAACAACATTTCAAATGTTTCAAAGCTATTATTATCCATTTTAACACATACTCAATATTTAGGGGGATAAATATTGATTATGTAAAATCAATAAAAATAGCACATTTATAAGTAAGCCTTGTCATTTTTTTTGAAAATTCAAAAAGTCACATTGTAATTTTTATATAAATTTTGTGTAATTATAACAATCTGAAGAAATTAATAAATAAGTGTTTGGGGGTTAAAATTTGAAGGAAAATAATTGGTAAGGAATTGGCAGTTTTTTCCACTATAGAATAAATACACATTTTCTTCCAATTTTGTTGTTCCTTATAGGTTCATATTGGAAAAGAAGTAAAAAAAAATTTTTGACCATGCCACATGGTATGTGGGATCTTAGTTCCCCAACAGGTATCAAAAAACACAGAGTTTAACCACTGGATATAAGGAAATCTCTAAAAAACAATTACTTTGCATATTTCTTACTTGAATATTCATTAATTATAAATCAAAAAGTTATATTGTGTATACGCCTTGATTACCATTGATTCAAGTTTCTCCATCATTAAAATTGATCCTTTAAAATAACCATTTGATTGGGAAAATTTGTTCTATACATATTTTGGTAGGAACATTTTGTAAGTAATGTATTATTTCTACTTCTTGAAATTTCAAGTTGAAATTAATGAAAAGGAACTTTCAAAAAACTGAATGCAGATTGTTAAGCTTTCTGTGACATTTGAGAAAAGCAGTCATTTATTTGTGAAACTTTTCAAGATACGATGTTTTCCTGAGCATCTTCCATTTCTTAGAGATGAATACACATGGGAAACCTATCTGATATAATTAGCAGATAGTTGATGATAAAGCAATTAAATAAAAGGTCATTTGCCTTATCTCTGAACAACAACAAAAAAAATACCATCCCTGTTAGTCTATTCGTTGGTGAATAATTTGTTTTATAAATGTTTCTGTTCATGCTGAAAATCAGTAACTCTCATAATGGAATGCCCTGGTTGAACCTAGTATACACAAATTGTAACACCTAGCACTATGGTTGCACCTTAAACTGATATGTTGTCACTTCAAATTACTTTGCATTGGCATCTGTGGTTATTTAGAATTACAAGTTAATTTGGATGACTTCCAGAACAAATAAACAAGTGCAAAACTGTCTCAATGCATTTATTGTGCTTCAATGATTGAAGGACTTTTTTTTTTGGTTTTAATGTTCCAGAATAATTTTATCTAACAGCAGGAAATGGCTAGACTTCCAAACAAGCTGTTCTTTTATTGTAAATTATATTAAATCTAGAAGAAAAAGGATATTTAATTTTAATTACAATAGTAATAAATACAAAATGACTAAAGCATCTTTAAAAAATTATCTGCATAACATAATGACAATAGTAATTATAACAGTAAAATAGAAATGACAATAGTGATAGAAAAAAACAATAAATAGAAAAAGTAAGAAATTCAAACCACTCATAATCAAGTAATCATGTTATAATGAACAGAAGACTAGAACTATTCAAAAATGCTTAACAAAAAATGTAATGCTCAAAAATAATTTAATTTCGGAATCCAGCAAATGGTATTTTCTATGAGAATTTGCCAATTCTTTGTCACCTAAGAAGCCACAGGCAAAATGAATGCATATCATTTATGTCTAGGGCCATATCCATGAATTTTCAGACTGCCTGACTCATCGAAAAATTTTCAGCTTCTCAGCCCCCATCCAATTTCTTAAACTCATTCCCTTTCTGGTTCTCTTCCCCTCAATACTATATGAAAATTATTATATTAATATATATGAGTAATATGTAACATGGATACTACAACATGGTGATGGCTCTCTACTGAGACACTTCTTTTTTCCATCTACATGTTCACTCAAAGAAATCTCATCAAGTCTCATGTTTTAATCTACATGTATAAACATGTATTTTCTGCCCTAATTTCCTGCTACCATATAAAATGTCCTAGGTTTAATTACTGTGATGGTTAATTTTATATGTCAACTTGGCTAAGCTGTGGCTCCCAGTTTTTGGTTAAACCAGTCAAGATATTTCTGTGAAGGTATTTTTCAGCTGTGATTAACTTTTAGATCAGTGAAAAGTGAAAGTGAAGTCGCTCAGTCGTCAGACTCTTTGCGACCCCTGGACTGTAGCCTACCAGGCTTCTCAGTCCATGGGATTTTCCAGGCAAGAGTACTGGAGTGGGTTGCCATTTCCTTCTCCAGGGGATCTTCCCGACCCAGGGATCGAACCCGGGTCTCCCACATGGTAGGCAAACGCTTTACCCTCTGCTGCTGCTGCTGCTGCTGCTGCTGCTAAGTCGCTTCAGTCGTGTCCGACTCTGTGTGACCCCATAGACGGCAGCCCACCAGGCTCCTCTGTGGGACCCCACAGAGGGTTCTCCAGGCAAGAATACTGGAGTGGGTTGCCATTTTCTTCTCCAATGCATGAAAGTGAAAAGGGAAAGTGAAGTTGCTCAGTCGTGCCGGACTCAGCGATCCCATGGACTGCAGCCTACCAGGCTCCTCCATCCATGGGATTTTCCAGGCAAGTGTACTGTGGTGGGTTGCCATTACCTTCTCCGTTTACCCTCTGAGCCACTAACTTTTAGATCAGTAGACCTGAGTAAAGAAGATTGGCTCCTTAATGGAGGTTTGAGCCTCATCCAGTGAGTTGAAGGCCTTAAAATCTAAAACTGAGGTTTTTCCAAAGAGCAGTTCTGCCTCAAGACTGCAAGATAGAGGCCATATCTGGTTTCAGCCCAGAGATTTCAGTCTCAAAACATCCACTCTTTGAATTTTCAGATTGCCTACCTGGTTGACAAATTTTCAGCTTGTCAGCCTCCATCCAATTCCTTAAACACATATTCTTTCTCTCCCTGTCTCTCATGTATATCCACATATTGGATAGTGGTAAAGAACCTGCCTACCAATGCAGGAGACATAAGAGATGCGGCTTCAATCCCCACGTTGGGAAGATCCCCTGAAGGAGGGCATGGCAACCCACTCCAGTATTCTTGCCTGGAGAATCCCACGGACAGAGGAACTGACAGACTACAGTCTATAGGGTCACAAAGAGTCGACACGACTGAAGCGGCTTAGCACACATGCATATATGAAAATTATTATTATATGAATAAAATTATAATACTTTGCCTAAGGTGTATATTAGAAACAGTTGTTTTCTAATAAATGGGTGAAAGTGAAATATACCCAGAAAGTAAGAAAAGTCAAAAGAGAAGTGATGGTTGAAACATTTAACAAACAATAATACAAGGGTACCAATAAATTAGAAAAGACCTTAAGTCTTTAGAAAAATAAATGAACCTGGAATCTTTTAATCAGTCAGTGTTAGTACAAAGAAAAATCTCTCTAGCTGAAAGCAATTTTTGTCCTTCACCAAAAACACAATAATCCATTCAATGCCTTGTTCTAAGCCTTCAAAAAATATTTTCTGGAAAGTATGATTTCTGTCCTTTTTTATTATAACTTCAACTTTTTGTGAGAGAACATTCTTTAAAATCAGAGACCAGTAACAATTTGTGAGTTCTTATTATTGGGTTCCACTTGCATTTAAAAAGCTAGGCTCTGGGGAAGACATAACTGTAATTGGTCACACTGGTCTGTCACCTTAACAAAATTTCAAAACCACAAGATACTCCAAATGACTTTGTGGCAAATAATAAATGAAACCATTGTTATTCAGTGATGATAACATTCCTAAAGAAAACACATTAATCATACCTTTCATGGGAGTATCTTAGTTTAAATACCATGCAAAAAACTGTTTATTTGACATGTTCTCTTTTAATTAAAAGGTATCTTTCTAAAGTTTATGTAAGCTCAGTAGTTTACACTCTCATCTGTATATTTCTCAGGAAGTGACAAATATAAGATAAGGACATAAATTAATTCATGCTAGAAAGAAGGAAGACTGCCATTCTTAACAGGAAATAGCCAGCTAAGGATGCTAGATGTAATGTGTACTGAACTGGATATGTTGGTAAAAGACAAATGGGACATCTTAAAATTATGACTCCCCTTAAGTAGCAGATTGGGTGTATAAAAAAAGGTCTTACAAGGTCTCATTAATATTGCCAAATTTGGAAGTCAGATAGATGAATATAGGCAAATAGACCAAGAGATATTCTGCATAATGAGATGGGTCACTCATTCCTTCTCAAAAGAATGGTCCCAATAAGCAGAAAATCAATGCTATCAGGATTCTTTATGAATTAGTGAGCAACCGCAACAACTACTAAGACTTCTGAAAATACATTACAAATTTTAAAGAGGGAATGACACTGAATTAGCAGAGGAAACACATTTATTTTAAATTAAACTACTAAAAGAAACTATAATCAAGTTTCCAAGATATTCCCAAGGAAGAAACTCAGGCAAGTAATAATGAAGAAAGAAAAAGTTAATGACAATAAAGATAATGTGAAAATGTGCTTTGAAATAAAATGATTGAAAAGTAGATTACTCATTATTGAAAACTGATTTAGTCGCTCAGTCGTGTCAACTCTTTGAGACCCCATAGACGGTAGACTACCAGGCTCCTCCATCTATGGGATTTTCCAGGCAAGAGTACTGGAGTGGATTGCCATTTCCTTCTCCAGAGAATCTTCCCGACCCAGGGATCGAACCCCCGTCTCCGGCATTGTAGGCAGATGCCTTACCATCTGAGCCACCAGGGAAGCCTTGATTTAGTAAAGAGGAGTTAAACCTAAAGGGGTTCTCAAGTAAACATTTAACATAATGCTTAACTGTGAAATAAGAGAGTTAGTCTTTGCCCTGACCTTTTTAATATATTTTAAAAAATCCTGGCCAATGAAATACCATAAGAATAGACATGAAAGAAAAACTCTTTTAAAAACATAAAAATTTGTATTATTATTTGTAAATGAAATACTTTTCTTCCTTGAAAATGCAGGAGAAAAACCTAAAATCTCACAGATGTGTAAGTTCTATGGAATATATAACAAATGCATATATAAAGAGGCATATACATGTATACAAATAATATTTATGTAGTTGAAATATATTACATGTTTTTGATAAATTAAAATCAATGAAGATATTGTCAGTCTAAAACAGACTGCCAGTTTATTTCCCTAGAAAATCCAGGGTTATTCAGGATCAGCAAAGAATTGAGATTCAGGCTCTCAGTCAAGCTCTCAATAGCAAGCCACATGAGAATCCCCCCACAGCCAAAGAGGAATACTGTTTCATAGAGAGGAAAAAGAAGCTGAGAGGGCTATAGTAAACCAGAATCCGTGGTGTAAGGGTTCAGGGCAGACCAACCCAAAATATGCCATCATGGTGTATTGATTATTTTGATTTAAAATTACTTAAGAAATGGACAACACAAAAGGGATACTCCACCCCTCTTTTCTATCTGAAAGCAGGTAGTAAATCTCTCATGCAAAAGCACCTGGAGGGAGAAGGGCAGTCTTACCACCAGAGAAAGAAATTCAGAGGAGAAGCCATGTGAATAAACCTTGTCACTTCCTTAATTATTACCCCAAGTCTACATTCTATTTAGATTCTTCACTGAGTTCCAAAAACCTAGATTTCGTTGTTCTGTCAGTTTCTTAAAAATGTATCATTTCTCTTCTGAAAAGTTTAAAAGATGCCTCTTTGACCATTTCTTGTGCCCTATTTCTATGAGACCTCTGTGTTCACAAAGTAAAATTTGTTTCTTTTTCTCCTATTAGTCTGTTTTGTGTCAATTTGGTTATTAATCTAACCACAAGATCTTAAGAGGGATAAAAGAAAAATTTCCCCTTCTCCAAACACTTTCACGACTTCCCCATTGGTGAGTTTCTAGAGATTTGTCCATCTTCTTCTTCCTAGTACAGAGAAGACACCCTGACAAGTGGAAGTTTCTCTTATAAAAGTAAATGTCTCTTACAAAATGATAACTTCTTTTTGTCTTTCAGAGCTTTTGTTATGTCTGAAAGTGGAAGTGTTAGTCACTCAGTCCTGTAGGATTTTTTGTAATCCCTATGGACTGTAGCCTTCCAGGCGCCTCTGTCCTTGGAATTCTCTGGGCAAGAATAATGGAGTGGGTGGCTGTTACCTTCTCCAAGGGATCTTCCCAACCCAGGGGCTGAACCCACATCTCCTGCATTGCAGACAGATCCTTTACCATCAGAGCCGCCAGGGAAGCCTTTTTGTCTAGGGTTTCTTAAAAATAACCAACTCAAAATAATCGTTATGCCAAAGAAACATATTTTAGGATGGAAAATTGTGCTTCCCTTCAGTGCAATGTGCAATAATTCATGTAAATAAATGTATGATTTTAGTATAGGTCATCAAATAGGAGATGATTTACAGTAATCAGCAATATAATTCTTTTTTCTTCCATAGAGTTTTACCTTATATCATGTCTATTTCATATTTTAACACTTAAAATTTAATTTCTATTTTGAATCAACAACATAATTTATATATATATATAAAACTCTAAATCAAATAAAAATCAAAGTTTATTTCTGGTTTCCTGGTTAAAATAAGGACAATCAGTGATATTAATTAGATACATTTGCAATGATTCATGGAAAAATTGTGTAAAAAAACAGACCAGTGTATACATTTATCTTGATTCTGGCTGAGCTTGTGATAAAAAATCTATTGCTTTTGGTAAAAGAATTAGAATTATACAAAAGACAGTAGAAGCCAAACATGTTAGGCATTCAAATAACTAAATTTCTGGGAAAATAGGATAAATTCCTAGGAATGTAAGATAAATTTTTTTAACAAAAGAAAATTTTGGTTTTCTATTATTAGGAATTAGACTTCCATCCAGAGAATTATTTTGAAAATTTAACATGCCAATTTTGTGTGTAAATACATCTGAAGTTTTAATAGCTCATAGGTCCTCAGAGTATTCACAAATTAAATATGGTTTCCTTTGTGGCTATTTATCTCCCTCAATATGTCTACCTTCATAAGTTTAATGAGGCAGAGGTTTGCAGACTGTATTACCAGGTGAGAGGAGAGCAGACGCACATGGCAATAGTTTCAAAAAGAACAAATACACTTTTGTTTAAACATATGCTTTCCTACTTTCAGAAGAAACAAGTTAACACTAATGCTAACTTTAGCAGATGCATGTTTTGTTCAGGCCCTTGCTTATGAGCAGAGTACATCATACAAAATGCTGGGCTGGACAAATCACAAGCTGGAATCAAGATTGCCAGAGGAATGTCAGAAATTTCACATATGCAGATGATACCATGCTAATGCTGCTGCTGCTGCTGAGTCGTTTCAGTCGTGTCCGACTCCGTGCAACCCCATAGACGGTAGCCCAGCAGGCTCCCCCGTCCCTGGGATTCTCCAGGCAAAAACACTGGAGTGGGTTGCCATTTCCTTCTCCAATGCATGAAAGTGAAACGTGAAAGTGAAGTCGCTCAGTCGTGTCTGACCCTTAGTAACCCCATGGACTGCAGCCTACCAGGCTCCTCTGTCCATGGGATTTTCCAGGCAAGAGTACTGAAGTGGGTTGCCATTTCCTTCTCCGACCATGCTAATAGCAGAAAGCAAAGAGAAACTAGAGAGCCTTTTCATGAAGGTGAAAGAGAGTGAAAAGACTGGCTTAAAACTCAACGTTCAAAAACTGAAGTTCATGGCATTTGATGCCATCGATTCATGGACACTAGATGGGGAAACAATGAAAACAGTAACAGACTATATTTACTTGGACTCCAAAATCACCATGGATGGTGACTGCAGCCATGAAATTATTTTTTTTTTTTTTTTATTTTTTTTTTTTTTTTTTTCTTTTTTTTTTTTTTTAATTTATTTATTTATTTTTAATTTTTACTAAAAGACACTTTTTCATTGGAAGAGAAACTCTGACAAATCTAGATAGTGTATTAAAAAGCAGAGACATCACTTTGCCAACAAAGGTCCATATAGTCAAAGCTATGCTTTTTCCAGTAGTCTTGTATGGATGCGAGAGTTGGACCATAAAGAAGGATGAGTGCCCAAGAATTAATGTTTTTGAATTACACTGAAGACTATTGAGAGTCCTTTGGACCAAGGAATTTAAACCAGTCAATTCTAGAGGAAATCAGTCCTGAATATCCATTGGAAGGACTGATGCTAAAGCTGAAGCTCCAATACCTGATGCAAAGCATCAACTCATTGGAACAAGACCCTGATGCTGGGAAAGATCGAGGGCAGGAGGAGAAGGGAGCAACAGAGTCTGTCTATGTGTTAGTTGCTCAGTCGTGTCCACCTCTTTGTTATCCCATGGACTGTAGGCCTGCCAGGCTCCTCTGGTCCATGGAATTCTATAGGCAAGAATGCTAGAATGCGTAGCCCATTCCCTTCTTCAGGGAATCTTCCTGACCCAGAGATCAAACCTGGGTCTCCTGCATTGCAGGCAGACTCTTTACTGTCTGAGCTACCAATGATATCCTTAAGATGTCTACAGTGATTTATAAAATAAAGTAATTTAAACTAAAATTGCTTAGGTTTTTATTTAAAATAGAACAAGATAATTTTAATATATACAGTGTTAGATTCAAAATGGCTTTATAATTAACTTTCAGAAATATATTTCTTGGTTCTTATTTTTATTCAGAATCTTAGAGCATGGGACCTTTTCAGGGAAGTTTGAAAAAACTCTTTAATTTTAAATGAAATTCCTTTTGCTTTCTCATTTCAATGTATTTTTCCCTATGATATTTCTATTAAAGAAGCCTATATTAAGACCAGATCTTCAAAAATCTTTATTCTTAAAAACCGTGATTTTTCACACTTGGCTGTACATTATAATCACTTGTGGAAATGTATTAAAATGTCAATGTCAGGGCCCCACTCCCATGACTCTTAGCTAAGTGGCTTTGCTGTACTCCTGTTATGTGAACATTCTACATGTGAATCTAATGTGCAGTCAAATGCAAGTAATATTTTAAAATATGAAATGGAACATTTAGATTAAAATGGACATAATGAAAATCTCTACCTCTTTTCCAAATACTCTCAAAATACCCATAAAAAAAGAATAAATATAAAATAGCACTAACAACAAAGTTACAAAAATAATTAATTTACAGAGTCTCAAAGTTATTTTCACTACATATAAAGCCAATGGAGCCAGAGTGGAAAATGCTTATATTTAATTTAATCTAACAACATGCTTTCTTTTAATGATAAAATAAATGATTTTTGTCTTTATTTTATGGGTTTCAGTTTAACAAAGTGAGTTTTCTTAAAGGTCCAAACAAGAATTTTGAGAATGTAAATCTAGCTAAACATAAGATTAAAGACAGATAATCCACCAAAAGGAAACTGAAAGTGAATATTATGCCTGCTGCTGCTGCTGCTGCTGCTGCTGCTGCTGCTAAGTCACTTCAGTTGTGTCTGACGCTGTGCGACCCCATAGACAGCAGCCCACCAGGCTCCCCCGTCCATGGGATTCTCCAGGCAAGTACGCTGGAGTGGGTTGCCATTTCCTTCTCCAATGCATGAAAGTGAAAATGCCTAGATACTTTAAATTCAAAGATCATTAAATGAATGAAATGGCAATGACTGTAGGATTGGTCTTAGGCTGCCTAATTTAGCTACAGTAGATCAAAGAAGAGAAATGTTGATAGTCACCTCTCATGAAGGGATTTTATATGTTTTTACTCGGCCAAAATTTTATTTACACCTACTGTTTCTCATGACTACTGCCACGAAACTAAAATATGCTTACTCCTTGGAAGAAAAGCTATGAGCAACCTAGACAGTATATTAAAAGCAGAGACACTACTTTGTCAGTAAAGGTCTTTCTAGACAAAGCTATGGTTTTTCCAGTAGTCATGTATGGATGTGAGAGTTGGACCATAAAGAAAGCTTAGCACTGAATAATTGATGCTTTTGAACTGCGGTGTTGAAGAAGATTCTTGAGCATCCCTTGCATTCCAAGATCAAACCAGTCAATCCTAAAGGAAATCAGTCCTGAATATTCGTTGGAAGGACTTAGGCTGAAACTCCAATACTTTGCCCACCTGATGCGAAGAACTAACTCATTGGAAAAATTCATAAGGCTGGGAAAGACTGAAGACAGGAGAAGGGGATGACAGAGGATGAGATGGTTGGATAGCATCACCAATACAATGGACATGAATTTGAGCAGGCTCCAGGGGTTGATAATGGACAGGGAAGCCTGATGTGCTGCAGTCCATGGGATCACAATGAGTCAGACAGGACTGAGTGACTGAACTGAACTGAACTCTCTCCTAAAATTCCCAGAAACTTGGGATGATGGACTAGAAGGCCAGCCTGAAGGAGGCTACTGATATAAACGGAATGACAGTCTTCAAGACTAAAATGTAAAAACCAGAAACATCTGTGGTAACACCGCATGCTGAAGATTGTATTAATAACTTTTCTTGTCCTCTTGGATTGGAAGTTCAGAATATTAGTTGAATGTAGCTAAGAGGGAGTTCACTTCATTCTGAAGCCACCACATCAGGAAAGGTGAGAAGGGAGCTCAAGCATGCTCAATTCAACCTCATCATTTGAATACTCTGACATAAGCAAAGTAGTTAGAATAAATGAGCATCAATGTAACAGATACATTTTGTACACTGACTAATGCTGGGTAGGGCTTCATTAGTTTCTCTGCACTTAAGTATGAGTCAACTTAACTTAAAATAACAAACAAAGGCTATGGGGAAAAAATACCACAGAACAAAAACAGTGATGTGATTCTGAAGACTCAGAGGATAGGATGACTTTAAAAATTATTTATCTCAGAAAAATAAGCAACATATGCTCTGCTGAACCAGATTTGGGGAAACAAATAAATTTTCTGTTCTTCTCAAGCATTTTAAAATGGATACAAAAATTATTTTATAATATTTACATACTTAAAATTATGTAAGTTCTATGAAAATATATGTAAATATTGATATTTTAAACCAAGTTTATTTAAAAAAATTATTTTTAAAAATAAAATTAATGGAACCAAACTCTATCACCCGTTTTTTAAAAATCATGAAAAAGATGTAGGAAAACATAGAAAAAGTCACATTTTTCTTTTTGCTCCTTCAATTTAATATATTTCACTTCCCGCACAGAATTGTATTCTTTATTCTAAAGTTCATTGCTCAGTTGCTCAGTTGTGTCCTACTCTTTGAGACAACACAGACTGCAACAGGCCAGGCATCCCTATCCTTCACTGTCTCCCAGAGTTTGCTCAAACTCATGTCCATTGAGTCAATGATGCCATCCAACCATCTCCTTGTCTGTCATGCCCTTCTTCTCCTGCCTTCAATCTTTCTCAGCATCAGGGTCTTGTTCCAGTGAGTTGGCTCTTCCCATCAGGTGGCCAAAGTATTGTAGCTTCAGCTTCAGCATCAGTCTTTTCAAAGAATATTCAGGACTTATTTTCTTTAGGATTGATTGGTTTGATCTCCCCTGTTATTTCTGAAAGCCTTTATTAAACACTATCATTTTTGTCTCACAGTTCAAACATGTATGTAAATTTAAATTGAGACCTTCAAGTTCTTGTGACCAGGCTTTAAGTGCTCAATTTGCCCCCATACCTGGTTAATTTTATCATAAAACTATTAATGTTATTCAATTGAAAATATATATGGTACAAATTTTAATTAAGTATAATAACTAAAAAATTTATTGGAAACGTATCTAAATTAGTTGAATAACACTTTTTTTCAGTTAGATTGTATTTTCATGGATAAATATTTATCACTAATATGCAGCAGTTTTCAATATCATTCTAGTTTTCAATTTATGGTTGTAACCTCTTAGAAATTTTTTTCACATAGAGATGAAAATCATCTTAGCAATGCCACTGGATATTTAATTACTTTCAAATTATATGCCAGAACTACAGAGTAATTAGATTTTGTTAATTAAAGTAAATCAGAAAAACTTGCCTACCAAAAGAGACAGTCCCCAGTTTTCAGTCAGCCACATTCTTAACAATACTAGGACAGAGCATCTTAAGAAGACTGAGGGAGGTTGAGAAATATTGGTTTATAATTTATATATTTTATAAATATTAATTTTGAAAAGATTTATGATTTATTTTAATTACTATTATTTCATAAATAAAATAAAATAATTTATTTTACATGATGAAAAGAGATTTTGAAAGATTAGATAGACAGGAAAAAGCAGACTAGCATGATATTTCAGGCAGATTAAGCTAAGAAAGAAAACACCTGAAATTTAGTAACTAAATAATTATAACATTTCTGTTCCTGAGTTAGCCTTATGTAGACCCATCTTTAATCCCAGGTATGTGCTTTTTCTTTGAAGACAGCTGTAAAACTATTAGTGGCTTCCCCTTTGGGGAAGTAGGTTGTTAACATACCAGGATAATGACATCTTCAAGCTTATACAAGACTTTACCTTGTAAAGTCTTACCTTGCTCTCAAAGGGAGGAAGAGCCAAACTGATTTGAGAGCAGGGCATTTGGGGATCTGGTTTTCTCATGGATACAGTACACGACTATTAAAGAGTTGCCAAGATTTGAAACTAACCTATCTGAATGTCCATGTCCATTGATGGATGAGTAAAGAAAATGTGATATACATGTGTGTGTGTATATATGTATCAGTTCAGTTCAGTTCAGTCGCTCAGTCGTGTCCGACTCTTTGTGACCCCATGAATCGCAGCACGCCAGGCCTCCCTGTCCATCACCATCTCCCGGAGTTCACTCAGACTCACGTCCGTTGAGTCCGTGACACCATCCAGCCATCTCATCCTCTGTTGTCCTCTTCTCCTCCTGCCCCCAATTCCTCCCAACATCAGAGTCTTTTCCAATGAGTCAACTCTTCGCATGAGGTGGCCAAAGTACTGGAGCTTCAGCTTTAGCATTATTCCTTCCAAAGAAATCCCAGAGTTGATCTCCTTCAGAATGGACTGGTTGGATCTCCTTGCAGTCCAAGGGGACTCTCAAGAGTCTTCTCCAACAGCACAGTTCAAAAGCATCAATTCTTCAGCACTCAGCTTTTTTCACAGTCCAAATCTCACATCCATACATGACTACCGGAAAACCACAGCCTTGACTAGACGGACCTTAGTCGGCAAAGTAATGTCTCTGCTTTTGAATACACTATCTAGGCTGGTCATAACTTCTCTTCCAAGGAGTAAACGTCTTTTAATTTCATGGCTGCAGTCACCATCTGCAGTGATTTTGGAGCCCAAAAAGATAAAATCTGACACTGTTTCCACTGTTTCCCTATTTGCCATGAACTGATCGGACCAGATGCCACGGTCTTCGTTTTCTAAATGTTGAGCTTTAAGCCAACTTTTTCACTCTCCTCTTTCACTTTCATCAAGAGGATTTTTAGTTCCTCTTCACTTTCTGCCATAAGGGTGGTGTCATCTGCATATCTGAGGTTATTGATATTTCTCCTGGCAATCTTGATTCCAGCTTGTGTTTCTTCCAGTCCAGCGTTTCTCATGATGTACTCTGCATAGCAGTTAAATAAGCAGGGTGACAATACACAGCCTTGAGGTACTCCTTTTCCTATTTGGAACCAGTCTGTTGTTCCATGTCCAGTTATAACTCTTGATTCCTGACCTGCATACAGATTTCTCAAGAGGCAGGTCAGGTGGTCTAGTATTCCCATCTCTCTCAGAATTTTTCAGTTTATTGTGATCCACACAGTCAAAGGCTTTGGTATAGTCAATAAAGCAGAAATAGATGTTTTTCTGGAACTCTCTTGCTTTTTCCATGATCCAGCAGATGTTGGCAATTTGTTCTCTGGTTCTTCTGCCTTTTCTAAATCCAGCTTGAACATCAGGAAGTTCACAGTTCACGTATTGCTGAAGCCTGGCTTGGAGAATTTTGAACATTACTTTACTAGCAAGTGAGATGAGTGCAATTGTGCAGTAGTTTGAGCATTCTTTGGCATTGCCTTTCTTTGGAATTGGAATGAAAACTGACCTTTTCCAGTCTTGTGGCCACTGCTGAGTTTTCCAAACTTGCTGGCATATTGAGTGCAGCACTTTCACAGCATCATCTTTCAGGATTTGAAACAGCTCCACTGGAATTCCATCACATCCACTAGCTTTGTTTGTAGTGATGCTTTCTAAGGCCCACTTAACTTCACATTCCAAGATGTCTGGCTCTAGATTAGTGATCACATCATCATGATTATCTGGGTCATGGAGATCTTTTTTGTACAGTTCTTCTGTGTATTCTTTCCACCTCTTCTTAATATCTTCTGCTTCTGTTAGGTCCATACCATTTCTGTCCTTTATCGAGCCCATCTTCGCATGACATGTTCCCTTGGTATCTCTAATTTTCTTGACGAGATCTCTAGTCTTTCCCATTCTGTTCTTTTCCTCTATTTCTTTGCATTGATCACTGAAGAAGGCTTTCTTATCTCTTCTTGCTATTCTTTGGAACTCTGCATTCAGATGCTTATATCTTTCCTTTTATTCTTTGCTTTTCACTTCTCTTCTTTTCACAGCTATTTGTAAGGCCTCCCCAGACAGCCATTTTGCTTTTTTGCATTTCTTTTCCATGGGGATGGTCTTGATCCCTGTCTCCTGTACAATGTCACGAACCTCATTCCATAGTTCATCAGGCACTCTATCTGTCAGATCTAGGCCCTTAAATCTATTTCTCACTTCCACTGTATAATCATAAGGGATTTTATTTAGGTCATACCTGAATGGTCTAGCGGTTTTCCCTACTTTCTTCAATTTAAGTCTGACTTTGGTAGTAAGGAGTTCATGATCTCAGTATCAGTTCAGTCGCTCAGTTGTGTCTGACTTTGCGACCCCATGGACTGCAGCATGCCAGGCTTCCCTGTCCATCAATAACTCCTAGAGCTTGCTCAAACTCATGTCCAACAAGTCTGTGATGCCATCCAACCATCTCATCCTTTGTCATACCCATTTCCTCCTGCCTTCCATCTTTCTTATTTCTCTCAATCTATATGTTGCTGCTAAGTTGTTTCAGTTGTGTCCGACTCTGTGCAACCCCATAAATGGCAGCCCACCAGGCTCCCCCATCCCTGGGATTCTCCAGGCAAAAGCACTGGCGAGGGTTGCCATTTCCTTCTCAAATGCATGAAAGTGAAGTCTTTCAGTTGTGTTCGACTCTTAGTGACTCCATGGACTGTAGCCTACCAGGCTCCTCTGTCATGGGATTTTCCAGGCAAGAGTACTGGAGTGAGTTGTCATTGCCTCCTCTGCTCTATCTATCTATCTATCTATCTATCCATCTATCTATCTACATATATATAGAGAGAAATATGTACATATATATATATATATATATATATATATATATATATTAGTTGTTGTTGCTGTTTAGTCACTAAGATATGTCCAACTCTTTTGAGACACCACGGACTGTAGCCCACCAGGCTCCTCTGTCCATGGGATTTCCCAGGCAAGAATAGTGGAGTGGATTGCCATTTACTTCTCCAGGGGATCTTCCCAGGGATCAAAACCATGTTTCCTACACTGGAAAGCAGATTCTTTACCACTTGGGAAGCCCACATATGTGTGTGTGGTGTGTGTGTTTGTGTGTGTGTATATGTGTGTTATTCAACCATAGAAAAGAATGAAATCTTGCAGTTTGAGAGAACGTGGATGGACCTTGAGGGCATTATGCTTAGTGAAATAAGTCAGACAGAGAAACACAGAATACTATACGATCTCATTTATATGTGGAACTTAAAAACAAACAAAAATTAGTGTCATAAATACAGAGAATAAGTTGTTGGTTGCCAGAGACATGGGGTGGGAGGTGGACAAAATGGCTGAAGGGGGTAAAAAGGTACCAAATTCTAGTTATAATTTAAACACGATCAATTCAATTCAGTTCAGTCTCAGTCATGTCTGATTCTGCAACCCCACGGACTGCAGTACAGCAGGCTTCCTCATCCATCACCAACTCCTGGAGCCTGCTCAAACTCATATCCATTGAGTCAGTGATGCCATCCAACCATCTCATCCTCTGTCATCCCCTTTTCCTTCTGCCTTCAATCTTTCCCAGCATCAGGGACTTTTCCAGTGAGTCAGTTCTTCACATCAGATGACCAAAGTATTGGAGCTTCAGCTTCAGCATCAGTCCTTCCAATGAATATTCAGGACTGATTTCCTTTAGGATTGACTGGTTTGTTCTCCTTGCAGTCCAAGGGACTCTCAAGAGTCTTCTCTATCACCACAGCCAAATATGATATGGAGATGTAATGTACAATATGGTGACTGTAGTTAATAATACTGTACTTTATATTTGAAAATTTCTGAGAGAATAGATCTTAAAATGTTCATTACAAAAAAAAATGAGTATATTTTGTAAGTATGTGGCCATGATCATTAACTATACTTATTGTGGTGGTTATTTCACACATATTCACATTGAATTATTATGTTGTACACCTGAAACTTAATATTATATGTCACTTATATCTCAATTAAAAAATAACCTTATTTAAAAATTCATGTGCACCAACAAGCCACATTTTTTTTTCTTTAAGTTATTGGAAGTTTGATTTCCTTATTTTAGATTTACATTTCTTCTGTTCTGGGGCTGGCTTCCCTCAGAGCTCAGCTGGTAGAGAATCCGCCTGCAATGGAGGAGACCTGGGTTTAATGACTAGGCTGGGAAAATCCCCCGGAGAAGGGACCTGTTACCCACTCCAGTATTCTGGCCTGGAGAATTCTGCAGACTGCATAGTCGATGAGATCACAAATAGTTGGACACACTTACAGTTTCACTTTTCTGTTCCTACAACTTTTGTAAATTCTTTATTATTAAGCTCATCAATAATTTGCTATCCGCAAATATAAGAGAAATATCCAGCCTGTGTTTTTCAATTTTAATGTTTTGTGTCTTTCTAAAAAATCTTTTGTTATATTTGAAAGCAAATCATGTATACTGTCTCCAAATTATTGACCTGAATTGTAGCCTAAAATCTAGGCATGCCATGTCTTCTCAACTCTTTAATTTATTGCTATCACTATATCTCATAAGTACCTCAAATTAAGATTCAAAAGCATAAGTCAGTATCGTATTAACCCAGTTCTTCTTCTTCATAAATTGTCCATCTGGTTGATTAATTAGGTTTTATTTGTTTATTTTTTAGCCAATAATTAATTAAATATTTATCAAATATTTATTAAGCATTGCTGAGTATCAGGTACTGTTAGAACCCAAAAAATTTAGCATAATAAAATAGATACTTTCACCACCTTCATGAAATATATGTTGTACTGGAGTAGAAAGACATTAAAATAGTCTCACAAGTAAATGTAATATTGCAGTACTGTTTACTGCCATGAAGTACAGGTACTTGAATTTATGGTCATATATAGTAAGAAGGCCTAACCTAGCCTGGGACAGATTTATTTAAATCTTCTCTGATAAATTATTTTCACAAGACAGTGTGTATCCTGGTGGTAAGAAGAATAAAGCAGAGAAAGGAAACTGCATGTAAATATACTGTGGTGGAAGAAATTACAATAATTTAAAAATCGTTGGTGGTAGGCAGAATTTAAATATGTCCTCTGCATTAACTTGCTAGGACTGCAGTAAGAAAGCTCTACAGACTGAGTAGCTTAAAGAGCAGAGATTGGTTTTCTCATGGGTCTAGAAGTCTGAAATCATGGTGTTAGTAGGGCTGGTTTCTTCTGCTGGCTGTGAGGAGAGCTCCATTTGAAACTTCTTTCCTTGATTTGTAGGCAGCCATATTCATATTCACGTGGTGTCTTCCTCGTGTGCATGCCTGTATTCAAATTTTTCTCTCTTTTACAGACATTAACTGTATTGAATTAGAGGACTATGCTACTTTCATGGGCTTCCCTGGTGGCTCAGATGATAAAGAATCTCCCTGAAGTGCAGGGAACCCAGGCTCAATCCCTAAGCTGGGAAGATCCCCTGGATAAGGGAATGGCAACTCACTCCAATATTCCTACCTGGAAAATTCCATGACAGAAGAGCTTGGTGGGCTACAGTCCATGGGGTCATATGACCTCATCTTAACTAATTTCGTCTACAATAACCCTATTTCCATATAAGATCACATTCTGAAGGACTGAGGGCTAGGACTTCAACAGATGAATTTTGAGATAGGCATAATTCAACCAAATTTAACTCCAGATCCTCATCCTTATGTACATAAACCTTCTCCCAGTTAATCAATGGAACACTAACCTAGGTGCTGCTGTGAGATTAAGGTCTTAAATCAGTTGATTTCAGACAGGGTTATTAGCTTGTATGAGCCTAGCCCAATCAGGTGAGCCATTAAAGAGGACTGAACTCCTTTTGGTCACAGATTTATGACATAGATTTTTCTGTGAAATAGTCTCTGTATAGCCACCAATTATCCTTATAACCTTCATATATTCCTTATATATATATTTATATTCTTCTCCAATATACCTCTTGCTACAGGCTGACATTTTATTTGGTAGTATGTAAGTCCACCATGGAGCTTCCCAGGTGCCTCAGTGGTTAAAGAGTCCAGCTGCAAGGCAGGAGAAGAAGGCAGACAAGAGTTCAGTCCCTAGGTTGGGAAGATCCCCTGGAGCAGAGCATGGAAACCCATTCCAGTATTCTTGCCTGGAGAATCCAATTGGACAAAAGCACTTGATGGGCTGCAGTCCATAGAGTTGTGGCCAAAAAGAGTCACACATGACTGAAGCAACTGCACAGGCACACACGCAAGCTTACCATGATCCTTGCAGAAACAATTATTTTTTTCAGTCTTTTTATTCTTTTTCCCACAAGCTTACTAAACTAGAAGAGATTCTTTAGGTGCACCTTGATTTGTTTAGATTGTAAGTCTCAAAACTAACCTTTTTCTCTTCCTTGAATGCACTTTCTTACTTTGGAACCTAACAAGATTGCCCATCAATCTTTTAGAATTTAACTGCTAGCATCTTTTCTGTGATCTCCATTGTTTTTTCTTACTGCCAAAGATAGCCTTCTGATTACCAATATTTTTAGGTTTAAGATGTCAGGCTTCAGTGAAATTTATAATTTACCCATTATAGTGCATTTTTACATTTATAAATTCGTATTTTCTGTCTCTGGTTCAACAGTATTCTGGTGATGATGCACTTAATGAATTGGAATAAGTAGGCTAAACTGTTTAATCTGCTTTCTCTCATTCTTTCCTATGTCCATGTAAAAATTATGATTATTTCTGCTCTTGTCTTTTTATCTTGAGATTTCCTGATGTCTTCGTTTTACCCAAACCCAGCCACCTGCTATCTGACTGTCAGTCACTAACCTGGTCACTTGGCTAATGCTGTTTTACAGGCATTTCCATTTGTGTCACATAGTCCGAGGTTGTATGTTACAGTTGCTGCCAGCCATTCCTGTAGGTCATCTCCTGCTGTTAACCAGCCTTTATATACATTCAGGCTTGAAGAGCTGCACTGGAGCAAAACAATGCTGACAGACTGGCAGCCTCCCAAACCCTTGTTGGTAAGAATCCTGTTGCGCCATTTGGTCTCTCTCTCGGGGCTGACAGCACTTCCAAATCATCCTGCATTTTTTGGCCCCCAAATGATTTCTACTTCATAGACACCTTCCTTGAAAAGCATTTCCTTAAACAATTTTTTAAAAGGTAAAAGTCTGTCGCTAAATCATGTCTGACTCTTTTGTGACGCCATGGACTGTAGCCCACCAGGCTCCTCTGTCTATGGGATTCCCCAGGCTAGAATACTGGAGTGGATTGTCTTTTCTTTCTCCAGATCTTCCCAATCCAGGGATGCCAAACACCTTTTGCATGGCAGGCAGATTCTTTACCACTGAGCCATCAGGGAAGCCCTTTCTTAAACAATGGTAAGAGACTATTACATGTTCTATGAACATGTAAGCATAAGTTTAATAGCAACTATTATTTTTTTTTACTTTTCATTTTAATAACTTAAAAATTTATAGAAAATGTGTAAGCATTGAATTAAATTCTCCACATCTTCCTCAAATAGCTTCACTGAATGTTTGCATTTGGACACATTTGCATCATATTCTGTGGGTGTCAGTGTGTTTGCACACCTGTGCACATATATATAGATATTCTATGTAGAAATAAGCATTTAGCTACTCAGCCTCCCAAAGTCTGAGGCTAAAGAAATGTAAATACTCTCTCACACATATAATTATAACAGAAGACATACATTATATATCTGTTTATATATTACATGCATAAACATACACATTCATATGTAATTTTTGGCAAATTATTTGAGAATGTTGCAGATGGAATTTTTAGTCCAAAAATTCAGTGAGTATTTCCTGAACAAAACTAGTTACTTGCATAACTACAGTACAGTTTTCTAATTCAGCAAAGTTAACATTTATTATTATTTATGTGTGCATTGGTGCTCAGTTTTATCCAACTTTTTGCAACCCCATGGACTGTAGCCCACCAAGCTCCTCTGTCCTTGAGATTCTCCAGGCAAGAATATTGGAATGGGCTACCATTTCCTCCTCCAGGGAATCTTCCCAATCCAGGGATAGAATCCAGATCTCTTGCATATTCTGCACTGGCAGGCATATTTTTCTTACCACTGCACCACCTGGGAAACCCATTATTTATATAATTCACTAACATTATTTAGTTTTGTCAAGTACTCAGTGATGTCTTTTTTAAAACACTGGCTCAGTTGATTATCCAACTCAGTTTACGAGTGTACATTGAATTTAGTTTTCATATCTCTTCAGTCTCCTTTAAATTGGAGTGGTTCTTCTGCACTTTTAAAATTTTTCATGATATTGACATTTTAAAATATTACAGAATGCAACCTGATTGCTTTAAATTCCATAGAATATTACCAAACTCATTTTTTTTTTCTGGATGTGTTCTCAAGATTAGTTCCATGTCCTATAATTTGGGACAAAATCAATATTGTGTTTGGCATATTTCTAATAATCAAAAGTGAATAAAGTATTACTTCTTGCTGTTTTATGTTAATGGAGATCACAGGGGATGTAAGGATGTCAGAGATAGATTTGGATGTTTTCACTGCACTAAAGAGATTTTCAGAAAGCAACAGCAAGCAAAAAGTGACAATAATTCTAAGATGGGATTTCGGGGCAGGCTATGTGCCCTATTTGTTTTAAGGGCTTTTATCTTTTGAAAAACCTTTTTTTGAAAGGTGTATTTTTTTCATGTATAACACCAGGACATATTTAATGTTTACACTTTGATGAATTTGGAGATATGCATATAGCCATGAAACTATCACCAATATCAAGTTAATAAACGTATCTATTGCCTACTAAAATTTCTTCCATCCCCCTTTTCTTGTGGTAAGAACCCTGAATATGACATCTGCCCTGTTAATACAGTTTTAAGTATATAGTATGTAATCGTTAACTATAGGTAGTATAATGTACAATGATCTCTAGAACTTATTTATCTTGAGTGACTTCCCTTACCCCCTGGCCAACCACCATGCTACTTTGCTTATATGACTTTGGCCCTTTTAGCTATCTTATATAAGTAAAATCATGCAACAGTACTGGTTATGCTTAGCCTAATAGTCTCCAATTCTATCCAAGTTGTTGCATATGGCAAGACTTCCTTCTTTCTCAGGGTTGAATATTATCCCATTGTATACAGTATTTTCTTTATCCATTCATCCACTGATGAATATTTAGGTTGTTTCCATATCTTGGCCATTGTAGATAATGCTTCAATAAATATGGGGGAACAAATACTCTTCAACAGAAGGATTTCAATTCTTTTGGATATACCCAGAAGTGAGATTGCTGGATCATATGATAATTTTACTTTTAATTTTTTTGAATACTTCATAATGTTTTCCACAGCAGCTGCACCGGTTTACATTCCCATCTACAGTGTACAACAGTCCCAGTTTCGCCACATACTCACCAACACTTATCTTTTGTCATTTTGATGATAGCTATTCTAACAGGTATGAGATGACATTTCATTGTGGTTTTGACTTGTATTCTCATGATAGTTAGCAACGTTGAGCACCTTTTCATGTATATTGTCCATCTGTATTTCTTTTTTTGGAGGAATGTCTACTGATCTACCCAAGTCCTTGCCAAATTTGTAATTGGGTGTTTTGTTTGTTTTGCTAGAGTTGTGTGAGTTTCTTATATACTTTGTATATTAATCCATATCAGATACATGGTTTCCAAATTGTTGTTGTTTAGCCACTAAGTTGTATCCAACTCTTTTGACACCCCATGGACTGTAGCCTACCAAGCTCCTCTGTCCATGGGATTTCCCAGGCAAGAATACTGGAGTGGGTGGCCATTTCCTTGGTGGCCTTTTCATTTTGTTAGTTGTTTCCTTTGCTGTACAAAAGGTTTGTTACCACTGGGAAATGGGATTCTGGCACCAGATACCAATTTATATTATCACTGGTGCTCACCTATATTGAAATGCCTGTCGCAGAATTCACTTTGGCAGACTGGCTAACTACTATTTTAGATGTTAATGGAAGTCATGTGGGATAGAAAGATGTCAGAAATGCGTTTGGATGCTCTAACTGCACTACAGAGTTTGTTTGTTTGTTTTAAGCATTGTCAAACAAGGAGGTTTAGGTTCTTGCCTAAATGCATAGTCAGGAAAAAAGAAATTTTATGAAGGCTTTAAAAACTCATATCTTCATAAGTTACTAAAGTTCAGACATCAAGTCTGCTCTCTTAGTTACTGAATTACAACCAAGATTGTATTTTCAGCCTACCAAATCCACTAGTTGAAATTTAGGACATTGATGGGAAAGTGGAATTCTGAGAAGCAGAATTGTAATAATTGAAGTTACTCTGTTGACTCTATATCTAGACTCCAAAAACTCATCAGGCCACAGGAGTAGCTTGATTTTCACCCGTCTAGTAAAATTGTTTCTGCTTTGTCAAAAGAGCCTGTACTGATATTGTCAGAAGTAGTTCATCTGCATAAGACAGAAATTCTCTTTGTATTCCACGCCCATCACCCTACTGCCTCCTTACCTATAATAAGAATCAGATCTTTACATGTTCCTCAAGTCATTTGAAGAACAGGTGTGTGTGTGTGTGTGTGTGTGTGTGTGTGTGAATCACTCAATCGCATCCAACTCTTTGTGACTCTATGGTCTGTAGCTCATCAGGCTTTTCTGTCCATCTAACTCTTCAAGGCAAGAATCCTGGAGTGGGTAGTCATTTTCTTCTCCACGGGATCTTCCCCATCGAGGGATCAAACCCAGGTTTCCTGCATTGTGGGCAGATTCTTTACTGTCTGAGCCACCAGGAAAGCCTGCAGAGCATAAAGCTTACATACAAATGATAATAATAAACAAAAAAGCGATAATTGTAAAAGTGTGCTAATATATGTTGGTTAAGTCTTAAGGATCGCCTGTGAATATTTCTGATGATATTAAAGCCACTAAAGGAAGAACATAATTTTTCTTCAGTTTGAATTAATAAATATGGATATACTAACAGAAGTTATAGATTCAATTCAAACTTTAGGCAATTTGAATTTACTAAATTTTGTTATAGGCTTAATAAAACCTTCTCAAAGATTGTTTGTACTGACTGATGTTACAAATCAAAATCAACAATGTCAGGAAGGAAAAATCCAAAAACGTGTGAAGTTGCCATCAGCTCAAATGTTCACAACCATTATATTGGACAAGGCTGTGAGGAAATTTCCTTCAGCCCATTTGAGAAACAGGATAGTTGTTGTCTCATTTTGGATGAGGGGAAGGAAGAAAACCAAACAGTAGATATAAGTTGTTGCCAAATTTATATTTTTATTTTAATAGGGTAGTAGTTTCATCGATATCCTTCAGTTTAGTTCAGTCACTCAGTTGTGTCTGACTCTTTGCCACCCCATGAATCGCAGCACACCAGGCCTCCCTGTCCATCACCAACTCCCAGAGTTCACTCAGAATCACGTCCGTCGAGTCAGTGATGCCATCCAGCCATCTCATCCTCTGTTGTCCCCTTCTCCTCCTGCCCCCAATCCCTCCCAGCATCAAAGACTTTTCCAGTGAGTCAACTCTACGCATGAGGTGGCCAAGTACTGGAGCTTCAGCTTTAGCATCATTCCGTCCAAAGAAATCCCAGGGCTGATCTCCTTCAGAGAGGACTGGTTGGACTCTCAAGAGTCTTCTCCAACACCACATTTCAAAAGCATCAAGTCTTTGGCACTCAGCCTTCTTCACAGTTCAACTCTCACATCCATACATGACTACTGGGAAAACCCATAGCCTTGACTAGACGGACCTTAGTCGGCAAAGTAATGTCTCTGCTTTTGAATATATATCTAGGTTGGTCATAACTTCTCTTCCAAGGAGTAAGTGTCTTTTAATTTCATGGCTGCAGTCACCATCTACAGTGATTTTGGAGCCCAAAAAAATAAAGTCTGACACTGTTTCCACTGTTTCCCCATCTATTTGCCATGAAGTGATGGGACCAGATGCCATGATCTGCGTTTTCTGAATGTTCAGCTTTAAGCCAACTTTTTCACTCTCCTCTTTCACTTTCATCAATTGGCTTTTTAGTTCCTTTTCACTTTCTGCCATAAAGGTGGTGTCATCTGCATATCTGAGGTTATTGATATTTCTCCTGGCAATCTTGATTCCAGCTTGTGCTTCTTCCAGTCCAGCGTTTCTCATGATGTACTCTGCATAGAAGTTAAATAAGCAGGGTGACAATATACAGCCTTGACGTACTCCTTTTCCTATTTGGAACCAGTCTGTTGTTCCATGTCCAGTTCTTACTGTTGCTTCCTGGCTGCATACAGATTTCTCAAGAGGCAGGTTAGGTGGTCTGGTATTCCCATCTCTCTCAGAATTTTCCACAGTTTATTGTGATCCACACAGTCAAAGGCTTTGGCATAGTCAATAAAGCAGAAATAGATGTTTTTCTGGAACTCTCTTGCTTTTTCCATGATACAGCGGATGTTGGCAATTTGATCTCTGGTTCCTCTGCCTTTTCTAAAACCAGCTTGAACATCAGGAAGTTCATCGTTCATGTATTGCTGAAGCCTGGCTTGGAGAATTTTGAGAATTAGTTTACTAGGATGTGAGATGAGTGCAACTGTGCGGTAGTTTGAGCATTCTTTGGCATTGCCTTTCTTTGAAATTGGAATGAAAACTGACCTTTTCCAGTCCTGTGGCCAGTGCTGAGTTTTCCAAACTTGCTGGCCTATTGAGTGCAGCACTTTCACAGCTTCATCTTTCAGGATTTGAAATAGCTCCACTGGAATTCCATCACATCCACTAGCTTTGTTCATAGTGATGCTTTCTAAGGCCCACTTGACTTCACATTCCAGGATGTCTGGCTCTAGATGAGTGATCACACCATCGTGATTATCTGGGTCATGAAGATCTTTTTTGTACAGTTCTTCTGTGTATTCTTGCCACCTCTTCTTAATATCTTCTGCTTCTGTTAGGTCCATACCATTTCTGTCCTTTATCGAGCCCATCTTTGCATGAAATGTTCCCTTGGCATCTCTAATTTTCTTGAAGAGATCTCTAGTCTTTCCCATTCTGTTCTTTTCCTGTATTTCTTTGCATTGATCGCTAAAGAAGGCTTTCTTATCTCTTCTTGCTATTCTTTGGAACTCTGCTTTCGGATGTTTATATCTTTCCTTTTCTCCTTGGCTTTTCGCTTCTTTTCTTTTCACAGCTATTTGTAAGGCCTCCCCAGACAGCCATTTTTCTTTTTTGCATTTCTTTTCCATGGGGATGGTCTTGATCCCTGTCTCCTGTACAATGTCACGAACCTCATTCCATAGTTCATCAGGCACTCTATCTGTCAGATCTAGGCCCTTAAATCTATTTCTCACTTCCACTGTATAATCATAAGGGATTTGTTTTAGAGCATACCTGAATGGTCTAGCGGTTTTCCCTACTTTCTTCAATTTAAGTCTGAATTTGGTAGTAAGGAGTTCATGATCTGAGCCACAGTCAGCTCCTGGTCTTGTTTTTGTTGATTGGGAGGGATTGGGGGCAGGAGGAGAAGGGGACGACCTAGGATGAGATGGCTAGATGGCATCACGGACTTGATGGACGTGAGTCTGAGTGAACTCTGAGAGATTGTGATGGACAGGGAGGCCTGGCATACTGCGATTCATGGGGTCACAAAGAGTCGGACACGACTGAGCGACTGAACTGAACTGATAGAGCTTCTCCATCTTTGGCTGCAAAGAATATAATCAGTCTGATTTCGGTGTTGACCATCTGGTGATGTCCATGTGGAGAGTCTTCTCCTGTGTTGTTGGAAGATTGTGTTTGCTATGACCAGTGCATTTTCTTGGCAAAACTCTATTAGTCTTTGCCTTGCTTCATTCCTCATTCCAAGGCCAAATTTGCCTGTTACTCCAGGTGTTTCTTGATTTCCTACTTTTGCATTCAAGTCCCTTATAATGAAAAGGACATCTTTTAATGGGTGTTAGTTCTAAAAGGTCTTGTAGGTCTTCATCAAAGTGAAAGTGAAGTCGCTCAGTCGTGTCTGACTCTTTTCGATCCCATGGACTGTATCCTATGAAGATCCTTTGTTCATGGGATTTTCCAGGCAAGAATACTAGAGTGGGCTGCCATTTCCTTCTCCTGAGGATCTTCCCAACCCAGGGATCTAACCAGGGTCTCTTGCATTGTAGACAGACGCTTTACCATCTGAGCCACCAGGGAAGGCAGCTTCAGCTTCTTCAGCGTTACTGGTTGGAGCATAGACTTGGGTTACCATGATATTGAATGGTTTGCCTTGGAGATGAACAGAGATCATTCTGTCGTTTTTGAGATTGCATCCAAGTACCACATTTTGGACTCTTTTGTTGACCATGATGGCTACTCCATTTCTTCTGAGGGATTCCTGCCCACAGTAGTAGATATAATGGTCATCTGATTTGAATTCACCCATTCCAGTCCATTTTAGTTCGCTGATTCCTAAAATGTAGATGTTCACTCTTGCCATCTCTTGTTTGACCACTTCCAATTTGCCTTGATTCATGGATCTGACATTCCAGGTTCCTATGCAATATTGCTCTTTACAGCATCGGACCTTGCTTCTATCACCAGTCACATACACAGCTGGGTATTGTTTTTGCTTTGGCTCCATCCCTTCATTCTTTCTGGAGTTATTTCTCCACTGATCTCCAGTAGCATATTGGACACCTACTGACCTGGGGAGTTCCTCTTTCAGTATCCTATCATTTTGCCTTTTCATACTGTTCATGGGGTTCTCAAGGCAAGAATACTGAAGTGGTTTGCCATTCCTTTCTCCAGTGGACCACATTCTGTCTGACCTCTCCACCATGACCCGTCCATCTTGGGTGGCCCTGTGGGCATGGCTTAGTTTCATTGAGTTAGACAAGGCTGTGGTCCTAATGTGATTAGATTGACTAGTTTTCTGTGAGTGTGGTTTCAGTGTGTCTGCTTTCTGATGCCCTCTTGCAACACCTACCATCTTACTTGGGTTTCTCTTACCTTGGGCGTGGGGTATCTCTTCACGGCTGCTCCAGCAATGCGCAGCCACTGCTCCTTACCTTGGATGAGGGGTATCTCCTTACCACCACCCTTCCTGATGTTCAGTGTGGGATGGCTCCTCTAGGCCCTCCTGCAGTAAATAAATGTTTAAATGGAAATATTTATATAGGTCAGTGATGAGAGTATGTTACAAGCCAACAATTATGATTAAAGGAAAGAAAGAAAAAGAAATGCATTGATAAGGACAGCAAGGACATAATTCAAATGTAGTGTGGGATGGTCTGACTAGTCCAAGCATGAATGTCAATTCTCTGTACTTAAGATGGGGTTTCAGAAATCAATGCGATATGGAATCCCAGGATAGTTTAAGCCAAAAAGCTGCATTTAACAATCAGAAGATGATATATGTGGTTACTATAATAGATAATAGATATATTACATATAATATATTAATTATATATATATATATATATATCATCATTATTATCACCAGATATGACTAAACAATTTATGGGAAACTTCAGTTGGAAGTGGTTGGACAGCATTTTAAGGCACTAGCTCTTTGTATAACCAAAACCAAATCCTATTTATGGGGAGACCTGAATTGAGTCACCATGATCAAACACAGTGGCCTCTCAAACAATTCCCATGCCTAAGTTAAAGCAAAGATCCAAAGGCAAACGATCAAAGGGAAGAGGGTAATATTTGAAAAGACCCATAATATTTGAGAACAGTCACTAAGTATTCTCACAGTCATTCATAGCAGGGTCCAATACCATTTATTTGATAACTATGCCACTAAGGAAAGAGAGTTGCCAATAATCTTCGAGTGTAAGAGAACATTTGTTCTGAAGTCATTCCAGTTACTACTGTCCAACCAAACAGATGTGGTCCCATATTCAGTATGGGGACTTAGGGGAATCTGGTGTAAGTGGATTTGAATGAAAGGCCACCCCTAGGAGTTAAGTGACTTCATCTGATGTTTATTTTCTTAGACCTGAAATGTATAGCTTAAACAGACATACTTAGAGCTTGATTGGCAAAAATCCAAGATACTCTTGATTTCTTGGTTACAAATATAATATTCTGTGTCTCCACTGTTGAATAGCAACTCTATTTCTTCCTGATATTCAGATAAATTACCTCAGCCAGTTCAATAAAATGTAATGAGTAGCCCCTTTTAGGAACAGGTATGAAGATAACCAGAGAGGGAAATGGCAACCCACTCCAGTGTTCTTGCCTGGAGAATCCCAGGGATGGGGAAGCCCGATGGGCTGCCATCTCTGGGGTCACCCAGAGTCGGACACGACTGAGCAACTTCAATATCACTTTTCATTTTTCACTTTCACAAATTGGAGAAGGAAATGGCAACCTACTCCAGTGTTCTTGCCTGGAGAATCCCAGGGACGGGGGAGCCTGGTGGGCTGCTGTCTCTGGGGTCACCTAGAGTCGGACACAACTGAAGCGACTTAGCAGTAGCATGAAGACAACCATCTAGTCAAGGCTATGGTTTTTCCTGTGGTCATGTATGGATGTGAGAGTTGGACTGAAGAAAGCTGAGTGCCGAAGAATTGATGCTTTTTAACTGTGGTGTTTGAAAAGACTCTTGAGAGTTCCTTGGGCTGCAAGGAGATCCAACCAATCCATTCTGAAGGAGATCAGCCCTGGGATTTCTCTGGAAGGAATGATGCTAAAGCTGAAACTCCAGTACTTTGGCCACCTCATGCGAAGAGTTGACTCATTGGAAAAGACTCTGATGCTGGGAGGAATGGGGGGCAGGAGGAGAAGGGGATGATAGAGGATGAGATGGCTGGATGGCATCACTGACTCGATGGACGTGAGTCTGAGTGAACTCTGGGAGTTGGTGATGGACAGGGAGGCCTGGCATGCTGTGATTCATGGGGTTGCAAAGAGTTGGACACGACTTAGCGACTAAACTGAACTGAACTGAACTGTTGAAGGTAACATTGTTTGTCAATAAATGAATTCAAGTTTCAAATATTATGTTTCTGATAATTTAATGTTATGAGTCACTTAGATTGCACAATGTATATCTCTATGTCACATTCAGTATGTGACTCAGACTCTGTTATCCCTTTATGTGAACATATCACATTGCTCTAAGTATGGAAAGGAAGGAAAATGACAAATGCTACATTAGGTGTTACATTTAAGGTGACCATGTATCCTGGTTTCCCTGGGACCGTCTATCTCTCATTTTGTAGAATTGTCCCAACAATCTATTTCTCTTGGATTTGTTCATTTTCAAAGAAAGTATCATTAGTATTAACATTGAATTACTTGTAAATGAGCTTAGTGGTCATTCACACAATACACGCAACTTCCATCATGATCTCATGCAATATATATTGATTCAGAGCCGTTTTGGATATTTGCTCAGAGTCCCAGGAAAACCTGTTGATAATATAAAGTCAGATGTATTAAAAGTGTCACAAATGGGATAAACACTGCCTTGGCAGAGCCTCAGTAATGACTCCAAAGGTAGAATTCAAGGAATGGCACACAGAGAATACTGGGGGCTGTGCTTATTCACAGTGATTTTAGAGACGTTGGTAAGCAACTCTGAGAAGAGGTTACCACATTTTGTAAACTACAGGTTTCCTGGAATTGCCAGAGGTCTTATTTTGGAATACAGTAGTCTAGGAAGAGTTTCTATCATTGTGCTTTATCCTGAAACATTCATATATGAAAGAGGTGGTTTTAAAACAACTTTGATACATTGTGCTGAGTGTAATGGTTTGATATAACTTATTCTGTTGCCTCATAAATATTTTTAAAATTGTAATTTGTCTTTCATTTCTCTACACAATGCAGTGAGCAACTACCTTTTAAGGCCAATCTGTACAATAACACTAATTTGTCCGTCAAATTCAAATTTCAAATAGTATATAAATTTAGTTATTTTAGTGTTAGTTTTTAACTCTTTAAATTTCCCACTGTGTGTGTGTACGTGTGTGTACATGCTCAGTTGCTCATGTCTGACTCTTTGGGGACCCATGGACTGCAGCTAGCCAGGCTCCTCTGCCCATGGAATTTTCACTGTAGTAAGATAAAATCATATGTAATTCTACTTATATTGAGATGAACTATTTTTATTTTTATCCTTGTTTTCGGATCCTGGTATTCAGACAATAGAAGATGCAAATAGCGTCATACATCATCATGTACCTCGTTCCATAAGCCAGCACCCCAAACTTGCATGACATTTTTTTCCAGTTAGTATTTTAAATAAGGCTTCAAGGGGTTATTCTGAACTTCTTTAACTCCAACTTCACTTGGATAATATGGATCATAGATGAGAACAGTGAATATTATGGACATTAGCAAAAAACCATAATTTTTTTCTTTGGAACAAAATTTTCTTCTTCAGATATTAACTTGCATGGGATAACATATTAGAAGTATAATTTCAATAGATATAAAATCAATAGAATTTTTACAAAATAAAAAATGTACTAAGAGTGTTTTAAAGATAAAACTACAAACATCAACCTAAGAACAGAGCCAAACTGTGGTAGAACAATTCCTTTTACTCTATGAATTGATTTCTGTTGAGTTTTGAGCCTTTATGGTCTAGGATTATCTGTGTGCATGTGCTTAGTCAGTCCATCATGTCCAACCCTTTGTAACCCCATGGACTATAGTCTGCTGGGCTCCTCTGTCAGTGGGGATTCTCCAGGCAAGAATACTGGAGTTGGTTGCTATGCCCTCCTCCAAGGGATCTTTCCCAACCCAGGGACTGAATCCAAGTCTCCTGCATGGCAAGTGGATTCTTTACAATCTGAGCCAGCAGGGAAGCCCATGAGTGGGTAGCCTAACCTTTCTCCAGGGACTCTTCCTGACCCAGGAATCAGACCAGCGTCTTCAGCATTGAGGACAGATTCTCTACCCATTGAGTTACCAAAGCAGCCCCTAGGATTGTCCACTTTACAGCAAACTGAAAATGTATTCACTTTAGAGATGAGGTGGTTTACTTAGACTAGATATTTAGACTAGTCTATTTAGACTAGATAATTATAATCAATAAATTGTAAAAAGAAATAAAAGAATGTAAAAACCATCTTAATGGAAACACATATTTTTATTTTGTTAAGATTCAAAGAATCTTGTCACTGTGACCCAATCATTTCCCATTCCACTTTCTACCTGTAAGAGAAGCTTGCGTATCCTCTGAGTAACTATCCCACTCTGTCTTTGCTGTTTGTGAAGCTTGATGTTGAATCTGCCACCATATTAATAAGCATTGGAATCAAGACAGACTCAGTTCAGTTCAGTTCTGTCGCTCAGTCGTGTCCGACTCTTTGCGACCCCATGAATTGCAGCATGCCAAGCCTCCCTGTCCATCAGCAACTCCCGGAGTTCACTCTGACTCACGTCCATCGAGTCAGTGATGCCATCCAGCCATCTCATCCTCTATCGTTCCCTTCTCCTCCTGCCCCCAATGCCTTGCAGCATCGGAATCTTTTCCAATGAGTCAACTCTTCGCATGAGGTAGCCAAAGTACTGGAGCTTCAGCTTCAGCATCATTCCCTCCAAAGACAGACTAGGCAGCATCTAATTCCTTGGCCCCACTGATTGGTCCAGATAAGAAAGCAATATACCTTGCTCCTCTATATACTGATAATGGCAAACTTGACAAAATGTATCATAAGGTTGAAATTTGTTTCTCCACTTTTCTCTCATGTCTTAGGACTCTTTTTCTTCCTTATCCCACCAGTCTAATTTTAGAGGCATTTGGGAAAAGTATTATTATATATGCTCTCTACTCACATTCAAGGAATATTTACATGTTGTGCTGGAGTCTTTTCTCTCAGTCTGTACAATTGTTGTTGTGCCTTAAGACAGTGATTTCTGATCTGGGCAAAAAGCCTTTTGCCAACTTTGATATGAAAAAAGCCTTTTGCCAACTTTGATATGAATATCTGTTCAGTTCAGTTCAGTCACTAAGTCATGTCCAACTCTTTGTGACGCCATGAGTCCAGCACGCCAGGCCTCCCTGCCCATCACCAACTCCCGGAGTGCACTCAGACTCACGTCCATCGAGTCCATGATGCCATCCAGCCATCTCATCCTTGGTCGTCCTCTTCTCCTCCTGCCCCCAATTCCTCCCAGCATCAGAGTCTTTTCCAATGAGTCAACTCTTTGCATGAGGTGGTCAAAGTACTGGAGTTTCAGCTTTAGCATCATTCCTTCCAAAGAAATCCTAGGGCTGATCGCCTTCAGAATGGACTGGTTGGATCTCCTTGCAGTCCAAGGGACTCTCAAGAGTCTTGTCCAACACCACAGTTCAAAAGCATCAATTCTTCGGAGCTCAGCCTTCTTCACAGTCCAACTCTCACATGCATAACATGAGTACAGGAAAAACCATAGCCTTGACTAGACGGACCTTAGTCGGCAAAGTAATGTCTCTGCTTTTGAATATGCTATCTAGGTTGGTCATAACTTTTCTTCCAAGGAGTAAGCGTCTTTTAATTTCATGGCTGCAGTCACCATCTGCAGTGATTTTGGAGCCTCCCAAAATAAAGTCTGACACTGTTTCCACTGTTTCCCCATCTATTTCCCATGAAGTGATGGGACCAGATGCCATGATTCTTCAAAGAAAATATTTCTCAGATTCTTGCTATATGGATTATGCATAATAATTTTTAGAGTTCTTGTGAGTTATTATTTTTTATTGTTCTCATTTCATAAAAAAATCTAGAAAAGCTAAAAGGTAATGGATTAAACATATTTGTCCAGATCATCATGGAATCATTTTACTTTTGCAATTTAGTAGAAATCTAGTGTTTTATATATTTATTTTTAAAAATATTAGCTTGGTCATTTTCATAGCTTTGTCATGTTTTTCTATTTTCTTTTTTTACAGTTTTAGTTTCATCTCAAACCTTGTACTATGTATTTTTTCTTTCTCTTCATTTATTGTTTATATATGGGAGTATAAATATATTTCTACAAGTTTTACAACTTTAAAAAGAATTTTATAAACTATATGTTATGTTATTTTCTGTTATCTTATATTTCTCTTGTATATTTCTATTGCTTTCTATTTCCTATTAGCTTATACACTGAGGACCATAAGCATAATAAATCAAATGTATGCATTTGTATTAAGTCAGAATGAGCTCACATCATTTTTTTGCATTTGTTTCTTAATTAATAATAATTTAATCTCCCTTAATCCATTCTTTGCCTTATTGGCTGCTGAACACTTTCTCTTACAAGATATAATGTCTCAGGTCAGTTGGTGGCTGCATTTTGTTCCTATTTCAGTCCCTACTGTCAAAAAAATATCAGGTTGGCCCTGATATAAGATGGGATTTGTACATTCTCTGACTACCTGATCTGTGGAAATATATCTGCTGTAGATAGATCATGTAAATAAAAAGCTATAATATAAAATCTACCCTGAAAGTGGGATTCTTTTTGCCTCTATAAATGCTCTAGTAACACCTATAAGTCTTAGAATAGAAGTCTGTGCTTCGGCCACATGGCAAATTGGAATATGGAGAAAGTAAAAAGACTAATTGGGAAAACATTCTGGATGTGACAAGATGGAGAAATCATGCAGTGAACAAACAGCATAACAGTTTTCAGTTCACTTTTGTCTGTCTGTCTCTAACCTCTTAATTATTGATATATGTAGATTAGGAATTAATATTTGTGTTTGTTGTAGCAGAGCAGACAAATAGAATGCACTGATCCAAGTGATTCATTCTAGTAATAAAAGTTCCTTCTAAACACTGACAGTAACTTGATTTTCCCCAACTGAATTCTTAGTATTGTTGTTCAGGGTTTCATTTTCATATTTGTTTTGGTCACCATTCAGAAGAGACTTGAATCAGGTCCCAAAAACCAGGTGATGTCTTAAAACTGCAATCTCTCTGATTAAAACAAAGAAACAAAAAAAGGAACAGTTAAAGCAAAATAAGAATTTCTTATTCGGTGTAATTCAGTTCAAGTTAACATATATTATACTCAGTAAGTATTTCTTTTCCCCAACTCTAACACAACTCACATAGTGACTTGATACCAATTTGCAATCAGACATAGGCTTATAGTCATACATCCTAATAAGATAAAAGAATATCATATTATCAGTCATACGTTATTTACTTTCCCATCTTACTTTCTGGCTGGACCTCCCTGATGACTCAGATGGAAAAAATTTGCCTGTCAATACAGGATACCCAGGTTTCATCCCTAGTTTGGGAAGATCCTCTACAGAAGGAAATAGCTACCCACTCCAGTACTCTTGCCTGGAAAATCCCATGGATGGAGGAGCCTGGTAGGCTGCAGTCCATGGGGTCGCTGAGGGTCGGACACGACTGAACGACTTCACTTTCACTTTTCACTTTCATGCATTGGAGAAGGAAATGGCAACCCACTCCAGTGTTCTTGCCTGGAGAATCCCAGGGACGGGTGAGCCTGCTGGGCTACAGTCTATGGGGTTGTACAGAGTCGGACACGACTGAAGCGACTTAGCAGTAGCAGCAGCCAATACTCTTGCCTGTGAAATCCCATGGACAGGGGAGCCTGGCAAAGTACAGTCTTTGGGGTCACAAAGAGTCAGACACAACTTAATGACTTTCACTTTTACTTTACTATCTGAGAATTTCTTTTCTTTTTTTTAAACTAAGTCCATTATCATTTTATCTCCATGTAATGCTTCTTCTCAAGGACTGTTTTCAGAGCAAACTCTGGGCTACTTAACACAACTGCCTAACAAAAACTGTTTAATCCAGGGATAGACATTCAGCTCAAAACAGACACAATGGAAACACTTGTTCCCAGGAGTTAGGAATGAAAACACAAAAGTTACCACTGATAATATGCACTTTAAGAGACACCACAGGGATGTAAGTGCTACAGAGGAAGGAACAAGACAGATTAAGAAAGAGGGGCAATGAGACAAGACAAATAGCCTCCGATAAAGAGAAACAAAGCTCAGAGAAAAATAACTCTGGTTCCTGAAATTTTGCCAGTTCCTTAACTAATGACATGGTAAAGCTGGGCTGAACTTTGTTCTCAGATTCTCTTTGACTCTTCTGTAACCTTCCAAAAAACTTTCTATTTGTCTTAAGCTCACTGGAGTAAGCTTTTGTTCCTAGTAATGAAGAAGCTCTAAGAAAGGCAGTAACATTATTTCTTTATATTTCCTTTATAGAATCATTGTGTTTTTATAAAAAAATTCTTATTCTAATTCCTCAGTATTTCTTATTGACTTCAGTGGCTAGTGATCAATGTTCACATTCATTTCTCATAAACCTGCCTCATGTCAAATTATCATTCCCATTATACACTGTTGGCTACTCAACGATATCTCTCATCTATAGATGTTTTTCTATAAAAATCTACTTCTTTAATTTTCTGAATATAAATATCAAATGTATTCAAAAATAATTTGTTAAATGAATGAATTAAGCTTTGATAAATAATCTAATCCACTAAAATAGAAATTATTTTATTCTCACTTTCACATCAGAATTTATATTGAAATTGAAATTTTCAATGAATTTTTACAACATGAACTACATGTGGGGAAAAAAACAACAAAATTCTACTCAATAAGGATTTTTAAACTGAGAAAAAATGGCATCAGATTGTTCCTGTTGAGTATTAGGAAAAAGTTTTTATTTATATATACTGAGTAATAGTTTATCAGGCACTCTATGTATCAGATCTAGGCCCTTAAATCTATTTCTCACTTCCACTGTATAATCATAAAGGATTTGATTTAGGTCATACCTGAATGGTCTAGCGGTTTTCCCTACTTTCTTCAATTTAAGTCTGAATTTGGTAATAAGGAGTTCATGATCTGAACCATAGTCAGCTCCTGGTCTTATTTTGTTGACTGTATAGAGCTTCTCCATCTTTGGCTGCATAGAATATAATCAATCTGATTTTAGTGTTGACCATCTGGTGAAGTCCATGTGTAGTGTCTTCTCTTGTGTTGTTGGAAGAGGGTATTTGCTATGACCAGTGCATTTTCTTGGCAAAACTCTGTTAGTCTTTACCCTGCTTCAGGCCAAATTTGCCTGTTACTCCAGGTGTTTCTTGACTTCCTACTTTTGCATTCCAGTCCCCTATAATGAAAAGGACATCTTTTTTGGGTGTGAGTTCTAAAAGGTCTTGTAGGTCTTCATAGAACCATTCAACTTCAGCTTCTTCAGTGTTACTGGTTAGGCATAGACTTGGATAACTGTGATACTGAATGGTTTGCCTAGGAGACGAACAGAGATCATTCTGTCGTTTTTGAGATTGCATCCAAGTACTGCATTTCAGACTCTTTCGTTGACCATGATGGCTACTCCATTTCTTCTGAGGGATTCCTGCCTGCAGTAGTAGATATAAGGGTCATCTGAGTTAAGTTCACCCATTAAGAGAGGCGAAAAGCAAAGGAGAAAAGGAAAGATATAAGCATCTGAATGCAGAGTTCCAAAGAATAGCAAGAAGAGATAAGAAAGCCTTCTTCAGTGATCAATGCAAAGAAATAGAGGAAAACAACAGAATGGGAAAGACTAGAGATCTCTTCAAGAAAATTAGAGATACCAAGGGAACATTTCATTCAAAGATGGGCTCGATAAGGGACAGAAATGGTCTGGACCTAACAGAAGCAGAAGATATTAAGAAGAGGTGGAAAGAATACACAGAAGAACTGTACAAAAAACATCTTCATGACCCAGATAATCATGATGATGTGATCACTAATCTAGAGCCAGACATCTTGGAAAGTGAAATCAAGTGGGCCTTAGAAAGCATCACTAAGAACAAAGCTAGTGGAGGTGATGGAATTCCAGTGGAGCTGTTTCAAATCCTGAAAGATGATGCTGTGAAAGTGCTGCACTCAATATGCCAGCAAATTTGGAAAACTCAGCAGTGGCCACAGGACTGGAAAAGGTCAGTTTTCATTCCAATTCCAAAGAAAGGCAATGCCAAAGAATGCTCAAACTACTGCACAATTTCACTCATCTCACATGCTAGTAAAGTATTGCTCAAAATTCTCCAAGCCAGGCTTCAGCAATACGTGAACTGTGAACTCTCTGATGTTCAAGCTGGATTTAGAAACGGCAGAGGAACCAGAGATCAAATTGCCAACATCCGCTGTATCATGGAAAAAGCAAGAGAGTTCCAGAAAAACATCTGTTTCTGCTTTATTGACTATGCCAAAGCCTTTGACTGTGTGGATCACAATAAACTGTGGAAAATTCTGAGAGAGATGGGAATACCAGACCACCTGACCTGCCTCTTGAGAAATCTGTATGCAGGTCAGGAAGCACCAGTTAGAACTGGCCATGGAACAACAGACTAGTTCCAAATAGGAAAAGGAGTACATCAAGGCTGTATATTGTCACCCTGCTTATTTAACTTCTATGCAGAGTACATCATGAGAAACGCTGGACTGGAAGAAACACAAGTTGGAATCAAGATTGCTGGGAGAAATCTCAATAACCTCAGATATGCAGATGACATCACCCTTATGGCAGAAAGTGAAGAGGAGCTAAAAGCCTCTTGATGAAAGTGAAAGAGGAGAGTGAAAAAGTTGGCTTAAAGCTCAACATTCAGAAAACGAAGTTCATGGCATCTGGTCCCATCACTTTACGGGAAATAGATGGGGAAACAGTGGAAACTGTGTCAGACTTTATTTTTTTGGGCTCCAAAATCACTGCAGATGGTGACTGCAGCCATGAAATTAAAAGACGCTTATTCCTTGTAAGAAAAGTTATGACCAACCTAGACAGTGTATTCAGAAGCAGAGACAATACTTTGCCGACTAAGGTCCGACTAGTCAAGGCTATGGTTTTTCCAGTGGTCATGTATGGATGTGAGAGTTGGACTGTGAAGAAGGCTGAGCACTGAAGAATTGATGCTTTTGAACTGTGGTGTTGGAGAAGACTCTTGAGAGTCCCTTGGACTGCAAGGAGATCCACCAGTCCATTCTGAAGGAGATCAACCCTGGGATTTCTTTGGAAAGAATGATGCTAAAGCTGAAACTCCAGTACTTTGGCCACCTCATGTGAAGAGTTGACTCATTGGAAAAGACCCTGAGGCAGGGAGGGATTGGGGGCAGGAGGAGAAGGGGACGACTGAGGATGAGATGGCTGGATGGCATCATGGACTCGATGGACAATAGTCTGTGTGAACTCCGGGAGATGGTGATGAATAAGGAGGCCTGGAATGCTGCAATTCATGGGGTCGCAAAGAGTCAGACATGACTGAGCGACTGAACTGAACTGAACTGAACTGAGTAACAGTAGAAGAAAGAACAAGCATATAAGGTGAAGTAATGGAAAAATGAAGGAGAATAAAGATTAAGAGTTGATTGAAGTTGCATTGCTTATACTTTTAAAAATTATTATAAATTACATTTTATATCTAAAAAATACCATAATATTCATTTCTTTCAAACTATCATTTTGAAAGCTACCATTTTGCAGTTGAATGAACTGAGTTTTAGGAAACATGATTTACTTTCTAAAGATCATGGAACTCATTTTTAATAGAACACAGTCTCTTATCCTTTGTCCAGAGTGTTTCTGCCTTGTAATTCTATTGTAACCTGAAAAAAATCATAATTCTACTTGCTACATTTTTCTGTTCATACTCTTTCAATCCATCACTGACTTTAGACATCTGTGACTTAAAATTCTCATGCAATAATAGGGAAAAAACCAACAATGTTGACTTCTGATTCATCATGTGTGCATGAAAATTAATATATTCTATCATATTTGTATTGGTAATCATTTTGTTATTATCATAAAATGAGGGAAAATGTATTTACATCATTTTAGTACTATTGAAATGCCAAAAGTTATTATAATAGGAAAGATAATCATGTATTCTTGCTATATGGTACAAACAGAATATCTGTTTAGAATTATAAGGCACAGAGAATATAAGCATAAACATCAAGTTGCTCAGTTCCTATAAATCGATTTCATTTTTGCAAGCATCAAATCAATGCATTTTTTCTTTCAAATCTACTAATTTATGGTAATCTGTACTGCTAGCAGGCTCTCTGAATATTTTTGCATATTAAATGCAATTGGATAATACAAGAGCTGTTTTCTCATCATTAAAGTAAGGGAGCTCCTTTTTCTTTAATAATAAAAATAAGATATTTTTTCTAGTAAATATAGTTCAAAACATTTCCCAAGAGATCATTATTCAAGAGGAAAGATGACTTCAATATTCAAAAAAAAAAGTTCTGAAAATCCCAGCTTTTTCATTGTCCATGGTTTATATGGAAGACTGTGTATCATTTCTTCATTTCACATGTGTACTGTTCTTTTGCACTTACTGCAGAAGCTATGTAACTTTATAAAGACTGTGACTCTGGCAGGAAAATGACAAGAAATAGACCCTTGTAATTCCCAAGTCACTAGATTACATAAGATATCTTTAGGTTTCCTAAGATTGCCTTCTTTATCCCAAGGTCTCAGGTTAGTGCCTGCTCTGCCAAATGCAAAATTCACAGTTTGACATTCTTCAATGGGAATATGGCTTGTGACAAGCAAGAAAGGATGTACTGGAAGTTATTTCCCTGAAATTAAAAATATTGCCACCAGAGGAGTATATGTTTCAGTAGTATTGATGAAATATGCATAGATAGCTAGACAGATAAACATAAATTATGTAGAATAGATATAACTAAAGTAAGAGGTTTTTTTCTTTTAAAGATATTCATCTTAGTGATGATCAACTCGAGATTATTATCTAATTTTCTGATATAAATGATAATGCTCTTTATAAACAAACCATTTCCATCATCTCCAATACCAATTTGCTGTCAGGATGTGATTATGACATAGTGTAAAATCAAAAGAGGATTTCTACTGCAGATAATCATTTTCAAATGAACACATGATTAACCAAGGTCCACAATGCCCTCCACATGATGGTGCAAATTGTGGAAAGCAAATAAATATATAATTCAATACCTAATTCAAAACCCTGGAGAAAGTAATAGCAATCCACTCCAGTATTCTTGCCTGGAAAATCCCATGGACAGAGAAGCCTGGCGGGCTACAATCCATGAGGTCTCAAAGAGTCGTACACAACTGAGTGACTGAGCACAGTAACTAATATTGCATAGTAATAATACAGTTACACACCAAAACATAAAGAAAAAGAATTACATTCTGAGTATCAGAAAGATTTATGTTTTCCCCATCCTTACAGTAGTTGAAGACTGAAGAACTGCAGAGACTATACTTACATGAAGGTTCAGATTCACTTTTTTCCCATGAAACCTTCCAACAAAGATGGGAGTTACTTGCCACTAAGGACAAATAAGTTATGATGATCATGATCATTTTAACAAGTGAGCATAAATTATAGATAAAACATTATATTTAGAATTAAAAGTTAATTTAAAAGGCTAAAAACTCAATATATCATTGATCATGAAGAGGCTGTTTTCTCTTTCTTTCATATCCCCGAAATTTTTGGTTTTAAACCACTGCAACAACTTTGTGTTTAGCTTTGACTATCACTGAAAATTCTGATTCTTAAAATTCTGCAGTAAATTATAAGGTTAGTCTTCTGTATGCTGGATACTCTTGCTCAATTATGTTATTGGGTCCTGAGGATTCTCCTAAGGTTGGACCCATTTTGCATCTTGCTGATACCCATTCAAGAGGGTAGCCACAATCTTAAGTGAAATGTGAGGGTGGAAGATCAAGTAGATGGAGAGAAGAAATCAAAATCAGCATATCAAGGTAACATGATTTTGAAGCCTTTACAGGGAACTCCCAAATGATTCACGTACTCTACTCAAAAGAATTAGTCTTTCTTACCTTTGGCACAATAGAAAGAAGCCAGAAATGCTATCACAAACAACAGAAAGGATAGAAAAGAAAAGTTATAAGCAACCAAGAGACAGTTACCTATTTTTCTTCTTTTCCTTGTCTAAATCCAATTATCCTAGAAGATGAAGGAAGAAAATGTGCATGTCTCATATATAGACAATACCCCCTCCCCTCATAGCTGAGAAAAGGAAAGAATAAAATAACAGACCACATTCCTATAAACACTGATGCTCAGTGCAGGGGAGAAGGGCTCATATTTAAATCTGCATATGAGAGAATAATTCATAATTAAAGACTCTGATGCTGGGAGAGATTGGGGGCAGGAGGAAAAGGGGACGACCGAGGATGAGATGGCTGGATGGCATCACCAACTCGATGGGCATGAGTTTGAGTGAACTCCAGGAGTTGGTGATGGACAGGGAGGCCTGGAGTGCTACCATTCATGGAGTCGCAGAGTCAGACATGACTGAGCGACTGAACTGAACTTAACTGAAGATATTTTTATGTAACCAAAAACACTAGGGAAATTATGGTATTTCCTACACTATTCATAACATAGTCTACCCAATAATGAAGCAAAAGAACTCAGAGCAGAGTGAGGGTGAGTGGATAAAAATAATATCTTTATTTTTGTTTTTATAACTAACCTGAAGTTCAGACTGTTCAATAAATTGTTATAGGATTTTTCCAAAAGAATAATACATGATTTTCTGTTCTAAATTTGCAAATATTTGAAGTGATTTATGTATTTTCTTTGAAGTAGGCTTTAAAAATATTCTGTTTCTTCATAAATCACTTCTGAAGGTCTCACAAAGACTGTTTAGTGCAGAGTATTCAATTAGAAGTTGGCAAACCAGCATTCTAACCATAGCTTTGTCACTATGAAACTCTATGGTCTTTGACAAGATTAAACCTCCCTTAGTCTCAGTTTGCACATCTTAAAAAATAAGGGGATTGCATGTAAGGAATTTTCGTTGCTAACATTAAATAAGGGGATTGTGTGTAAGGAATTTTCATTGCTAACATTTTATAATCCAACATAATTCTTTATATAATGGATAGCAAATGACACTGAAGAAATAAAAGCATAAGACAATTATAAAACTAGTAGTCTTTGATCTTAAATGTGTCGTTTTATTAATGTTTTTACAAATATGGACAAGAAAATATAGTTGTCTAGTAATCTATGGGAATTTATGTTAATCACTGTATATTTTGATTATGAATATTGCATCTGTAGTTATTGAAATAAAAGAGATAAATATAAAATATGATTCCCTCCCATAAAAAGAAGTTAACACCACCTAAGCATTATTGAAGAATCCAAATAATAAACTTTAGTTCAGCAAAATGATATAAACTTTATCAACAAGCAGTATGAGATTACTTCAAATTAGGTTGCATAGCAAAGAATAGCTATAAGACTTTATATATAAAATAGAATGGAGTAATCACAAAAAACATCAAAGAAAGTAATATGAGGATTTTGCTAAAGACAGGTGACGATTAGATATAGCAAAGGTCAGTGAATGAAAAGCATTGCACAAACAAAAGTATGAATCCTGGGAACCAGATACATTGAAAGAATGATTTTTTTCTTTTACAACTTCATAACTTGGGCAGTTCTGGTTCCAGTTGTCATGGGAAAGTGTTTATTTGGACTTAACCATCATAAACAAAGTAATATCAAATATATTACATGAAACAACAGTTGTTCAGGCCTGGGACACAGAAGAGTCCAGGTCTAAAAACCATTTGATAAGGAAGCATGTAAGCTGGTGTATGCACAGTGTAACTTTCTGGCTCAGAATCTGTTTCCTACAGTAGCACAGACAAGTGGAATTCTGGCCGAGTTCAGCAATCTCAATGGCAGAAGAAATATGTTAAGAGTTTGGGAGTCTGGAGATGAATAAAATTTCAAATCAGGGGTCTGGAGAGAAAAGAGTAAACAGAAGAGTACTAAAATTTTGCATAGAACAAACAGAAGAAAAGTACCAGAATCCACCCAGAAGTCTCTTAAGGTGTTTGCCCAAATACATAGCTAAGTATGTACAAAGTGAGACACGGTGATGCCTGGGGAAAAAATTGCTAACGGAGGGCTCTGAGCCAAATGGACAAACTGTGGTTCACATTTTTCAGACAACAGGTAGTGTTTAGCGGCACCACTAAAAGCTCACTGAGACAATTGTGAATACAAAAGGACGATGCCTTTTAAGTGAACTCATCTTGCCCCCAAATAAGAACTACATATAATGAGAACTATGCAAAAATATAAATATATGGACTTCCTTGGTAGCTCAGATGTTAAAGAACCCACCTGCCAATGCAAGAGATGTAGGAAAAATGGGTTCTATCTCTGGATCGGGAGGGTCCCCTGGAGGAGGGCATGGCAACCCATTCTAGTATTCTTGCCTGTAGAATTCCATGGACAGAGGAGCCTATCATTGCAAACTAAATTATTTCAACAAAATTCTAATTTTATAAAAAATATATTAAAAATAATCCCTTCAAACTTTTGCAGTGATTTAGATGCTGAGTAATCTTCATCTGTCCTAAAATACCTTGAGGATCACATGAGAACATTTGAAAAATTTTCAGTCAGATACTTTTAGTCAAAGATGAAATGTTGCTCTAAAAAAATGTATTTGATATTTTGCCTTAAACCTTTTATACTGTATGTATTTTCCCAAATATATAGTACTGTAGTCACAAGTTTTGTTTATTTTTCTATCTCTTTTTACACTCCATTAGTGATTTATTGGCACACTGATTGACTTTTGCTTTGGCATTACTCATTTATTTTGCTTGGTTAAGAAATATACTCTGAAGGTCTAGAATTTTTAAGCTTGTTAAGGCTACAAGGAAGGGTACTTAAGTCTTTCCCTGAAGCCAATGCTACTGTCAAGAGTTTTCCCTTTCTCTCAACTTACATCAATGTGATATCTACTTAAAAGTAAAAGTAAAGTAAAAATGGCTCAGTCGTGTCCGACTCTTTGTGACCCCTTGGACTGTAGCCCACAAAGCTCCTCTGTCCATGGAATTCTCCAGGCAAGAATCCTGGCGTGGGTTGCCATTTCCTTCTCCAGGGAAACTTCCTGACCCAAGGATCAAACTCCAGTCTCCTACATTGTCAGGCTGATCCTTTATTGTCTGAAATAACAGAGAAGTCTGATATCTATTTAGTGAGGTTACTAAATGCACACATTCATAGATAACTTCAGAGTCAATGTGACATTGACATGTTTTTAAATTGGAATATAGTTCATTTATAATGTTGTGTTAATTTGAGGTGTACAGTAAAGTCAATCATATAGACATATAGATGTATCCTTTTTTTTAAGATTGTTTTCCCATATAGGTTATTACAGAGTATTGAGTGAAGTTCTCTTGGCTATAAAATCCCCATGAGCTTTGAGTACTGGCATCCTTCCTGTTTTGTTCATTGCTCCTTTCTCAGTAGCAAACAGAATACTTTTAATCTAGGAAGGATCAAAAATAAATTATAAAAAGGGATTTGTAGAATTATCAGTTGCATGTCTGTCTTCTGATTTTTGTCCATTTGAATCAATGCTCTTTGATGGTTGAAACACACATCTGCTTAAATGTTTATATATAAGCAGAACTGTATGTGTCTTAATAGCTTTGGTAAATCCAGTTCCTCCACTTGATGGGGGAGCCAGCTCATGAGTGTTGAAATCTATTACTGAATTTATGTTTTAAGTGTTTTCCTCTGCCCACATACTTCTCTTAAGCATACATATGCATTGGTTACATAGAAGTATTAGAATGGGCACTGTGTAGTCCATGGGGTCGCTAAGAGTCGGACACGACTGAGCGACTTCAGTTTCACTTTTCACTTTTCACTTTCATCCTTTGGAGAAGGAAATGGCAACCCACTCCAGTGTTCTTGCCTGGAGAAGCCCAGGGACAGGGGAGCCTGGTGGACTGCCATCTCTGGGGTCGCACAGAGTCGGACACGACTGAAGCGACTTAGCAGCAGCAGCAGCAGTCCAAAAGATAAGTTATGTTTGGAGAAATACAGGTGAAATTTAGTATAAATTTTAGTATTCAAGTCTTACCCCTACCAAGTTATATGATGCCTTAGCTTTTTGCATTTTAATCCCATTAACTATCCCCCTCCCCGACCCCGCCAAATACACACATACAGACAAAACTTGAAAATCAGATGTATACTTTACTGCTTATTTCATTTAAAAATCTAGCTATCTGTTGCATGTTCTCCTCACAGATAAAGAACAGTCAACAATTTATTCAGTATTATGTTTCGTGTGAAAATCCTAGGGAGCATACTGCATTGCTGAGTATTTTTTACAGATCATTGGTCATGCTATTTACCTCTAATTTGTAACAAATCGTCATGAGAAAATACACTTAAGATTTATTTCAAATCCCACTTACAACAGTAAAATAGATATATTTGATTTATCATTTTGCCATTGTTTCAATATATTACATACAAAATTTGAAAGTTCTGTACATTTAGAAGTAAATTTTTATTCAGTTTCCCCCATTTTTGGCATAGCCCACCATAATATTTGATTTACCCGTCTATAGCTAAGTATATTTGACTTCTTTTCCTTATTGTCAATGACAATAAATGTGCTCAATTTCCACATACCAGTGTACTAGACTCTAGGTTAAATCGACACCATGGTTTTACCATTTCCAGCCTTTGGATCTGTTCTCAAAATATAATTATGATTACCAGCTTTTATTTCAACACTTGGGCTTGTAAAATTGATGTGTGTCCTTATTAACGTGTAGTAGTGGCAGTAGTGTAGTTGCTCAGTTGTGTCCTAATCTTGCAAATCCATGGGCTGTGGCCCATCAGGCTCCTCTGTCCATGGAGTTCTCCAGACAAGAATACTGGAGTGGGTTGCCATTCCCTTCTCCCAGGGATATTCCCAAACAGGGATTGAGTCCAGTTGTCTGACATTGCAGGCAAATTCTTAATCATCTGAGCTATCAGGGGAGCCCCCCACCCTTATTAACACTGTATTAATATAGCTGCTCATACATTAAGATAACTGGTCTTATACTGGTCAATAAAACTTGAATTTTTAGCAGAACTTCTTTTCAGTTCAGCTCAGTTCAGTCGCTCAGTCGTATACAACTCTTTGTGATCCCATGAATTGCAGCATGCCAGGCCTCCCTGTCCATCACCAACTCCTGGAGTTTACTCAGACTCACGTCCATCAAGTCAGTAATGCCATCCAGCCATCTCATCCTCTATCATCCCCTTCTCCTTCTACCTCCAAACCCTCCCAACATCAGAGTCTTTTCCAATCAGTCAACTCTTCGCATGAGGTGACCAAAGTACTGGAGTTACAGCTTCAGTATCATTCCTTCCAAAGAAACTCCAGGGCTGATCTCCTTAAGAATGGACTGGTTGGATCTCCTTGCAGTCCAAGGGACTCTCAAGAGTCTTCTCCAACACCACAGTTCAAATGCATCAATTCTTCGGCGCTCGGGTTTCTTCACAGTCTAATACTCACATCCATACATGACCAGAGGAAAAACCATAGCCTTGACTAGATGGACCTTAGTCAGCAAAGTAATATCTCTGCTTTTGAATATGCTATCTAGGTTGGTCATAACTTTTATTCCAAGGAGTAAGCGTCTTTTAATTTCACGGCTGCAGTCATCATCTGCAGTGATTTTGGAGCCCCCCCAAAAAAGTCTGACATTGTTTCCCCATCTATTTGCCATGAAGTGATGAGACCAGATCCCGTGATCTTCATTTTCAGAATGTTGAGCTTTAAGCCAACTTTTTCACTCTCCTCTTTCACTTTCATCAAGAGACTTTTTAGTTCCTCTTCACTTTCTGCCATAAGGGTAGTGTCATCTGCATATCTGAGGTTATTGATATTTCTCCGGGCAATCTTGATTCCAGCTTGTGCTTCTTCCAACCCAGTGTTTCTCATGATGTACTCTGCATAGAAGTTAAATAAGCAGAGTCACAATATACAGCCTTGACGTACTCCTTTTCCTATTTGGAACCAGTCTTTTGTTCCATGTCCATTTCTAACTGTTGCTTCCTGGCTGCATATAGGTTTCTCAAGAGGCAGGTCAGGTGGTCTGGTATTCCCATCTCTTTCAGAATTTCCACAGTTTATTGTGATCCACACAGTCAAAGGCTTTGGCATAGTCAATAAAGCAGAAATAGATGTTTTTCTGAAACTCTCTTGCTTTTTCCATGATCCAGCAGATGTTGGCAATTTGATCTCTGGTTCTTCTGCCTTTTCTAAAACCAGCTTGACCATCTGGAAATTCACAGTTCACATATTGCTGAATCCTGGCTTAAATAATTTTAAGCATTACTTTACTAGCATATGAGATGAGTGCAATTGTGTGGTAGTTTGAGCATTCTTTGGCATTACCTTTCTTTGGAATTGGAATGAAAACTGACCTTTTCCAGTCCTGTGGCCACTGCTGAGTTTTCCAAATTTGCTGGCATATTTAGTACAGCACTTTCACAGCTTCATCTTTCAGGATTTGAAATAGCGCAACTGGAATTCCATCACCTCCACTAGCTTTGTTCTTAGTGATGCTTTCTAAGGCCCACTTGACTTCACATTTCAGGATGTCTGGCTCTAGGTGAGTGATTACACCATCGTGATTACCTTGGTCTTGGAGACCTTTTTTGTACAGTTCTTCTGTGTATTCTTGCCACCTCTTCTTAATATCTTCTGCTTCTGTTAGGTCCATACCATTTCTGTCCTTTATTGAGCCCATCTGTGCATGAAATGTTCCCTTGGTATCTCTAATTTTCTTGAAGAGATCTCTAGTCTTTCCCATTCTGTTCTTTTCCTCTATTTCTTTGCATTGATCGCTGAAGAAGGCTTTCTTATCTCTCCTAGCTATTCTTTGGAACTCTGCATTCAGATGCTTATATCTTTCTTTTTCTCCTTGGCTTTTCACTTCTCTTCTTTTCACAGCTATTTGTAAGGCCTCCTCAGACAACCATTTTGCTTTTTTGCATTTCTTTTCCATGGGATGGTCTTGATCCCTGTTTCCTGTACAATGTCATGAATCTCATTCCATAGTTCATCAGGCACTCTATCTGTCAGATCTAGGCCCTTAAATCTATTTCTCACTTCCACTGTATAATCATAAGGGATTTGACTTAGGTCATACCTGAATGGTCTAGCGGTTTTCCCTTTCTTCAGTTTGGGTCTGACTTTGGTAGTAAGGAGTTCATGATCTGAGCCACAGTCTGCTCCTGGTCTTGTTTTTGTTGACTATGCAGAGCTTCTCCATCTTTGGCTGCATAGAATATAATCAATCTGATTTTAGTGTTGACCATCTGGTGATGTCCATGTGTAGAGTCTTTTGTGTTGTTGGAAGAGGATGTTTGCTATGACCAGTGCATTTTCTTGGCAAAACTCTGTTAGTCTATTAGAACTTCTTTTACCTTCCATCTATTAGAACTTCTTTTACCTTCCATCTATTACCAACCCTCACTCCTAAAATCAGTAAGCACATTTTTAATTATATATTATTATATAATTATAGAATATACAATATAAATTTGATTACTTTATTAATTGCTAACTGATTAATTGTTCTATAATAATACTTTAAAAATTTTTTTTTTCTGGGAATAAGAAATAGCACAAAAGTTAAGGAGCTTGGGCAATTTTATAGTCTTTTGAAGCTGTGTGAATGTGCATTTTAAAATTCTCTCAACAATTCCTTTTTCTCATCTTCTCAAGTTGTGATCCATTTCACTATATTTGTGTGGATATAATTCAAACTAAGTAATATCTTACTTCCTTGTGATAAAGATACTCCTCTACTTTTTATGTCAAAATAAACACTACACTTCATGCTAACAGTTTAACTTGAAATTGAAATATGATATAATTACCTAGAATTGCATACAGATAAACTTGGAGTATAATGTACCTTTGGGGCAGAGTATGTTTTCTGCCAATATCAAATTTCAGTACCAAGAATGGATGCAAAAATGTGGTAAACTATGACTCATTTCTATATTTTCTTTTTCTCCACTATAATATCTGCAATTTTATCTTACTCATCTTTGTATCATCAAGATGTAACACAGAATCTGAACCTAAGCACAAAGGTAATAGCTTAGTGATTGCAGGGATCTCCAAGTGATTTAATTAATGTAGGATTTAAGAAAATTACTTAATCTTTCTTTGTGTCAAATTTATCACCTATAAAGTGACAATAATAATAGAACCTTTATCAAATAGTTGAGAGAGAATTTAGAGAAATGACCTAAGAAAGTCATTAAGCAAAGAATTTGGCACATAAAAATTCCTTAAAGTATAAATCAGCTATTCTGCACATGATATAATACTTGGAAGTATATGTCTCTCATTTTATTACCTCTTTACAACAAATTTATGCAAGGTAAGTAAAATAAAATTTTTGAAATCAAAATAAATTTGTATGCCATAGAGCCAGAAATCAATCAGGGAAAACTAACCCCAAAACTCCTATATTTCATTGCTGTTTAATATAACTGACATTAAATGACCAAATAGATCCAGGGTTATAGGATTCCTTTTGATATAAAACTAGAATTCATTTATAGCAACACCACACATTTATTTAATTCCCACTCCATGTTCTTTTAAGTGTAGGCTATAGGAGGCAGATATGATTATAAATTATTTTGGAAGCTGTATATCCAGAGAGCATAAAACTGCCAAGTTTTTTTTTCCACTCTGGGGCTCTGGTTGAGGAAGGACACGTACAAAGCCAACATACAAGCCTCATCAATGACCATTTACCTAGAACAGAATTAGATGATGAAGTTAGGTTATTATTTTCTATTTCAGAGTCAAAGAACATGACCAGCTATAGCTGGATTATTAAGAGAATGTTTTATTCCTCCCAAATATTTCCAGAATGGGCCACAGGGCTAGAGCACTCACTGTGCATGGTACTCAGTCAGTTAGTCATGTCCAACTAAAGAGTTGGACAAAGCAACCCCATGGTCTGCAGTCCACCAGGCTCCTTTGTCCATGACATTCTTCAGGCAATAATACTGGAATAGATTGTCATTTTCTACTCCAGGGGATCTTCCCAACCTACGGATCAAACCCACATTTCCCATGTCCCCTGCATTTACAGGTATGTTCTTTAAAACTGAGCTACCTGGCTAGCTCTAGCACACCTACTGTATACAGTACTAAAGGAAGCAGGGAAAAGAAAAACAAACAAACAAAAAAAAAAACTCCTAAGATACATCATCTTAAAAAGGTACACACAATAATTAAATTGTATATATATATATTTTTTTACTTTGGGAGAAAAGGAAAGATATACCCATGTGAATGCAGAGTTCCAAAAAATAGCAAGGAGAGATAAGAAAGCCTTCCTCAGTGATCAATGCAAAGAAATAGAGGAAAGCAATAGAATGAGAAAGACTAGAGATCTCTTCAAGAAAATTAGAGATACCAAGGGAACATTTCATGCAAAATGGGCTCAATAAAGGACAGAAATGGTATAGACCTAACAGAAGCAGAAGATATTAAGAGATGGCAAGAATACACAGAAGAACTGCACAAAAAAGATCTTCACAACCCTGATAATCACGATAGTGTGATCACACACACTCACCTAGAGCCAGACATCCTGAAATGTGAAGTCAAGTGGGCCTTAGAAAGCATCACTACAAACAAAGCTAGTGGAGGTGATGGAATTCCAGTTGAAATATTCCAAATCCTAAATGATGATGCTGTGAAAGTGCTGCACTTAATATGCCAGCAAATTTGGAAAACTCAGCAGTGGCCACAGGACTGGAAAAGGTGAGTTTTTGTTCCAATCTCAAAGAAAGGCAATGCTAAAGAATGCTCAAACTATCACACAATTGTACTCTTCTCTCACACTAGTAAAGTAGAGCTCAAAATTCTCCAAGCCAGGTTTCAGCAGTATGTGAACTGTGAACTTCCAGATTTCAAGCTGGATTTAGAAAAGGCAGAGGAACCAGAAATCAAATTGCCAACATTCACTGGATCATCAAAAAAGCAAGAGAGTTTCAGAAAAACATCTATTTCTGCTTTATTGACTATGCCAAAGCCTTTGATTATGTGGATCACAATAAACTATGGAAAATTCTGAAGGAGATGGGAATACCAGACCACCTGGCCTGCCTCTTGAGAAACCTGTATGCAGGTCAGGAAGTAACAGTTAAAACTGCACATGGCAAAACAGACTGGTTCCAAATGGGGAAAAGAGTATGTCAAGGCTGTATATTGTCACCCTGTTTATTTAACTATATTCAGAGTACATCATGAGAAATGCTGGGCTGGATGAAGCACAAGCTGGAATGAAGATTTATGGGAGAAATATCAATAACCTCCGATATGCAGATGACACCACCCTTATGGCAGAAAGTGAAGAGGAACTAAAAAGTCTCTTGATGAAAGTGAAAGTGGAGAGTGAAAAAGTTGTCTTAAAGCTCAACTTTCAGAAAACTAAGATCCTGGCATCCAGTCCCATCACTTCATGGCAAATAGATGGGGAAACAGTAGAAACAGTGGCTGACTTTATTTTGGGGGCTCCAAAATCACTGCAGATGATGACTGCAGCCATGAAATTAAAAGACACTCCTTGGAAGAAAAGTTATGACCAACCTAGAAAGCATATTAAAAAGCAGAGACATTGCTTTCCCAACAAAGGTCCGTCTAGTCAAGGCTATGGTTTTTCCAATGGTCATGTATGGATGTGAGAGTTGGACTATAAAGAAAGCTGAGCACCAAAGAATTGATGCTTCTGAACTGAGGTATTCGAGAAGACTCTTGAGAGTCTCTTGGACTGCAAAGAGATTCAACCAGTCCATCCTAAAGGAGATCAGTCCTGGGTGTTCATTGGAAGGACTGATGTTGAAGGTGAAACTCCAATACTTTGGCCACCTCATGTGAAGAGCTGACTCATTTGAAAAGACCCTGATGCTGGGAAAGATTGAGGGCAGGTGGTGAAGGGGACGACAGAGGATGAGATGGTTGGATGTCATCACCAACTCAATGGACATGGGTTTGGTTAGACTCCAGCAGTTGGTGATAGATAGGGAGGCCTTGCGTGCTGTGGTTCATGAAGTCGCAAAGGGTCAGACATGACTGAGTGACTGAACTGAACTGAACTACCTTGGGAGGTGAAAGTGGAAGATGCATAGTGAAAACGGACATGGTGTCTCTAAAGATGTTCTCAAAGTGAAGCATGGTGACACCTGAAATTTCTCCTGTGAAATGTTATTAATCAAAGGAGAAATCAACAGTTATAACTCAACATTCTGATAAACTTTCAATTAGTTCAGGAAGGGCTGCTATACAGGTATCAGTTGAATGAGACCTCTTGGTAGACTGTGATGATGTAAATTGGTTTTGTAGTGTAAACCGTAAATTGAACTGAGGAATTACATGAACTGGGGTGAAAGGGAAGAATATGAAAGCAGAGATACAACAAACAGATTTAGAAGGGACAAGGGTTTACCTTAGTTTAAAAGATCATTTTAGGAGAGAAATAGATGGAGAAGATTAAAGCGTAGACAGCAGTCCTTTAGGGCCAGGACTTCTCTCTCTCTCCTTATGTATATGTACATTTATACCATTTGTACACATATATTATTGAAATATGTTTAAACCTACATGTTTTAATATTTAATTATTTGTTTATGTATATAAAGTTAATCTGTCAAATTGAGGATAATAGAAGGAGAAATTGGAAACTGCAGGATTGCTTAAGGAACTAACTACTGGAAAAATAAATGTGTCAAGATACACACCTTATACACACAAGATGTTATATGGGTTTCAGATAATCTTTTATTTAGAAAATTCATAATAAAATTACAGGTATGAAAACAAAAGCTAAGACAAAATTATTTTTTGCACATCAGCTCAGTTCAATCACTCAGTAATGTCTGACTCTTTGCAACTCCATGGACGGCAGAATGTCAGGCTTCCCTGTCTATCACCAACTCCAGGAGCTTGCTCAAATTCATGTCCATCAAGTCAGTGATACCATCCAACCATTTCATCCTCTGTCGTCCCTGTCTCCTCTTGCTTTCTACATTTACTTGCAATAAAAAAATTAACATCATTTGAAAAATATATTTTAGTATGACTTAAATGTGTATGCATTTTAATACATTTTCCAATGTGCTATTAAATAAGCAAGATTTCCAGAATGTAAAGGAAATAATGGGCAATCTAAATATGTAATTGGTGACTAGTAACAAAGTTTATTTTTGTAACCATGTAATTTCTGGTCATTTTCTCTAGCACTTGTTTGATTGAGGAAAGACATTTGCTTCATTACTTAATGGCCTCTCTCCTTTTTCTAGTTTGCAAAAAATCCTTTTGGCTAAATCATACTTTGGGACTATGAATTTTGGGGGGTCTTTTACTTAACTTTCTATGGAGTACTACCTACAAAAGTAATGAATAATCATACGGATAATAATAAAGTAATACAAATGGCAACCCACTCCAGTGTTCTTGCCTGGAGAATCCCAGGGACGGGAGAGCCTGGTGGGCTGCCGTTTATGGGGTCACACAGAGTCGGACACGACTGAAGTGACTTAGCAGCAGCAGCAGCATATATTATGTCTATAGTTCATTCTGTATGAAGCATTGTTTTAAGCACTTTATAGCACAATGTTTTTAACTGGTCACAAACAACAGATAAGACATACAGAGTGCTTTTCCAGATGTCCAACCAAGTGTCAAGACTGACTCACAAATTCACTTTATTTTGCTTTCTGTGTTTCTATCACTAAGTTCAGCAGCTTAAATTTGACCTTTCTGTACCAATGGGAGTCAATTTTCTTTCTATGCCAGTTCTGTGATTCTAAATCTGACTAGGCTGAGAACATCTACTTAAAAAATTATATTTTATTTAAAAATTTGAAAAAAAGGTTTATTTAAATTAAAAGTTTGAAAAAAATGACTATTAAGTTTATATGGTAGATTTTTTTTTTTTTACTTTTGTATGTTAGTTCTTTATCAAGGATCAGAGTAAAATTCAGAAAAGAAATTAGGTTAAAGTGTGAGTAACATACACTTTATAAGATGTAATTATAAGAATATATGTTTACTTTTTATTTGCATTTTCCTTTTAAATTTTAAGTGGGCATATCTAAATTTCATTTTAAATGAGCATATTAAGAAGACATGGCAAGAACACAGAAGAACTATACAAAAAAGATCTTCATGATCCAGATAACCACGATGGTGTGATCACTCACCTAGAGCCAGACATCTTGGAATGTGAAGTCAAGTGAGCCTTAGGAAGCATCACTATGAACAAAACTAGTGGAGGTGATGGAATTCCAGTTGAGCTATTTCAAATCCTAAAAGATGATGCTATAAAAATGCTGCACTCAACATACCAGCATATTTGGGAAAACTCAGCAGTGGCCACAAAAGTGGAAAATGTCAGTTTTCATTCCAATGCCAAAGAATGTTCAAACTACTGCACAGTTGCACTCATCTCACATCCTAGCAAAGTAATGCTCAAAATTCTCCAAGCCAGGCTTCATCAGTACGTCAACTGTGAACTTCCAGATATTCAAGCTGGATTTAGAAAAGGCAGAGGAACCAGAGGTCAAACTGCCAACGTCTGTTGGATTATCAAAAAAGCAAGAGAGTTCCAGAAAAACATCTATTTCTACTTTATTGACTATGCCAAATCTTTTGACTGTGTGGATCACAACAAACTGTGGAAAATTCTTCAAGAGATGGGAATACCAGACTACCTGACCTGCCTCCTGAGAAATCTATATGCAGGTCAGGAAGCAACAGTTAGAACTGGACATGGAACAACAGACTAATTCCAAATAAGGAAAGGAGTTTGTCAAGGCTGTATATTGTCACTGTGCTTGTTTAACTTCTATCCAGAGTACATCATGAGAAATGCTGGGCTGGATGAAGCACAAGCTGAAATCAAGATTGCTGGTAAATATATCAATAACCTCAGATATGCAGATGACCACACACTTATGGCAGGAAGGGAAGAAGAACAAGTGAGCCTCTTGATGAAAGTGAAAGAGGGGAGTGAAAAAAGTTGGCTTAAAACTCAATATTCAGAAAAATAAGATCATGGTAACCAGTACCATCACTTCATGGCAAAAGGATGGGAAAACAATGGAAATAGTGGCTGACTTTATCTTTTGGGGCTCCAAAATCACTGCAGATGGTGACTGCAGCCATGAAATTAAAAGACGCTTACTCCTGGAAGGAAAATTATGACTAACCTAGACAGCATATTAAAAGCAGAGACATTACTTTGTCAACAAAGGTCTGTCTAGTCAAGGCTATGGTTTTTCCAGTGATCATGGATGGATATGAGAGTTGGCCTATAAAGAAAGCTGAGTGTTGAAGAATTGATGCTTTTGAACTGTGGTGTTGGAGAAGACTCTTGGGAGTCCCTTATACTGCAAGGAGATCCAACCAGTCCATTCTAAAGGAGATCAGTCCTGGATATTCATTGGAAGGACTGATGCTGAAGCTGAAGCTGAAGCTCCAATAGTTTGGCCACCTGATGCAAAGAACTAACTCATTTGTAAAGACCCTGATGCTGGGAAAGATTGAAGGCAGGAGGACAAGGGGACAACAGAGAATTAGATGGTTGGATGGCATTACTGACTTGATGGACTTGCGTTTGAGTAAGCTCCGGGAGTTGGTGATGGACAGGGAAGCCTGGAGTGCTGCAGTCCTTGGGTTTGCAGAGACACGACTGAGTGACTGAACTGAACTGCATACTTAAATTACAGAGAATATTTTAATTAACTCTCATATATCTATTGCTTTAATGTAATAGTACAAAGTGTTTACTTTTTATTTCCATTTAATTTTGTTAGTGGTTTTCATTGCTGAAAACTGGGTTGCTGGTAAAGTTTGTTTTTTCCTACAACCAGCAAATGATCTGTGGGTGAACTTTGGCAGGCTATGAAGAGTAATTTTCTACTCATATTTGACCTAAATTTATTAGCATTCACTCATGTTATTTTTCCAGATCAATTATTTCATCAGTTTTTGAAAAATGGTGAATTTGCTAATTAATTTTTCCATTTGCATTAATTAACTGATAACACTCTATAAAGAAAGGCTTAATCTGATCATAACATATTCTTTATAAATCTTAAGCTAAAAGTAAACAGCTGCAAATATATTTAGGTATATTTGATGGTAAGAAAAATAGTTGGGTATCTAAGAGTAAAAAAACTTAGAATTGCTTGCCATTTCCTCAAATTAATTCCTTTAAACTATCTAAATTACTGCATGTTCTTTATATAATAGATCTTGTAGATTTATATACATTAGCACAATTAAATACACACTTGACTTCCTAGTCCTCATGCAAATAGCCATATGTACATTTACAACGATGAGCGCTGAGACAGGATGTATTTTGAAAGAATCAAAGTAACATCATCTTAAAGGAGCATTCTTAAAATGTTATATATCTTCAAATAATTATGTCTTAAAAATCACACTGTGATTAATTATCTCCAGAGAGTATATTTATTTATTTTAGAAGCATCTGCTAAAAAGAATTAGAAAGGAAAAAAATAACTTTCTGAAACCTACTTTTTATCAAAACATTTTGACAGATTCAGGTTACCTGCAGAATCAATTCACCTGAAAGGCAATGATATAACATTATGTCAAATGTAGTATAAGCAAATAATCACCAGTGAAGCTCAGAAGAGTAGCAGGAAAATATAATTTGTGGTATATGATTCTGTTAAATCAAATAATGTCAAACTTTTCTTAATATGCAGGAAAAATTGAGGTGACATTGAAAGTTGGCAATATTAAAGATACCTTTGCATAGTAAATGAAATATTACAATGGTGTTTCACTCTAATTTTTTAATCTTCATTAAGTTATGGCTATCAGAGATCACTAATTTTCTTTTTAAGACACAGCATGATCATGTTGCATTATATACATTTAACATGTTTATAGATTTATATACATCATTACTTGATCATTCAAATTTACTTCAAATTAAACATATTTTTAAAAATTGTTTTGGTCATACATTTCAATAAAAAATGAGTTACTATCTGACTTAAAAATGAAAATCTACTATTAATTAGATATCCACTATATTAAAAAAGGAGAAGGCAATGGCACCCCACTCCAGTACTCTTGGCTGGAGAATCGTATGGACGGAGGAGTCTGGTAGGCTGCAGACCATGGGGTCGCAAAGAGTCTGAAATGACTGAGCGACTTCACTTTCACTTTTCACTTTCATGCTTTGGAGAAGGAAATGGCAACCCACTCCAGTGTTCTTGTCTGGAGAGTCCCAGGGACGGGGTAGCCTGGTGGGCTGCTGTCTATGAGGTCGCACAGAGTCGGACACGACTGAAGCAACTTAGCAGCAGCAGCACTATATAAAAAAAGAAAGTGCCACAGAAGCCACAAAAGTAAATTGAGCCATGGCAATAAATTGGTCAATCTATAAAGGAAAAATGATATGTCCACACATCTGAAATATAAAGAAGTATGGGTGTAATGTGTATTTGCATAACCAGGATGTATAAAAAATAAACAAATCTTACTTATTAGAGCCAAGTTTCTCATTGTATGGATGGATATATTTAAAATTTATGAATATGTGTTTAACAGAGGTTAACATATAAACATGTATTTCCTTAGTCAGAGGCACATTGTAGAAACCATGACATCCCAACAGTAACAAACATATCCAGTACATAGAATTCAGTTTCTAATGTCATTCTCCAGTAAAAGGGGACCAGTGCCTTCAGAAAAATGGCTAGGATTCTAGGGCTATGGGAGGGGATAACAATATAAGTCTACAGTATAACAATATGTCTAAAGTATATTTTAGTTACAGAAAGCAAGAAAATAAATTACCCTCCATATATATATATATATATATATATATATGTATAGACAGATTCAGGCCACCTGCAGACTCAATTCACCTGAAAGGCAATGATACAACATTTATGTCAAATGTAGCATAAGCAAATAATCAACAGTGAAGCTCAGAAGAGTAGCAGGAAAATGAAATTTGGAGTACACGATTCTCTTAAATCAAATAATGCCGAACTTTTCTTAATACACAAGAAAAATTACATATAATTATATATAATTTTGAGATATATATCAAAGAAACCAGTGAAAGAAATGCAAATAGCCAAAGCTAGGCAATTTAAACTGCAAAATGCAATGGTATTGGATTATAACCCAAAATATACAGTAAGCAGAACTTCCCAGGTGGTGCTAGTGGTAAATAACCCGCCTGCTAATGCAAGAGACATAAGAGATTCCTGGTTAGATCCCTGGATCAGAAAGATCCCTTGAAGGAGGGGCATGGCAACCCACTCCAGCATTTTTGCCTGGAAAATTCCATGGACATAGGAGCCTAGTAGGCTACAGTCCATGGGGCCACACAAAGTCTGAGCAACTGAGCAATTGAGCACACATAGGCAGTACTTCTTGCCAAATTGTACTGTTTGGAAAGGGAGGAAAAAAGAGTACTTTTAGAAAGAAAAATCGTAGTTAAGTAATTCAATTAATCAAGATTAACATTAACAATAATGTCATGTTGACTTGTTGTTTAGCCACCAAGTCATGTCCAACTCTTTGTGACCCCATGGACTGTATCCCGCCAGGCTCCTCTGTCCATGGGATTCTCCAGGCAAGAATACTGGAATGGGTTGCAATTCCCTTCTCCAGGGGATCTTCCCAACTCAAGGATCTAAGCCAGGTCTCCTACACAGGTAGGCAGATTATTTATCACTGTGCTACTAGGGAAGCCCCATGTTGACTATATATGTATATATTGCATATATATATATATATATGTTTCCATTCTAATATGTATCCTAATATTTGTATCTCTGTCTCTATATATCTATCTAAATTGTCTTATTTATCCTATGCCTCTGGAGAACCCTGACTGATAAGAAATGAGAGTATTAATATTGGTATTCAGTTTGCCGTGGTATGTACATTTGATGGGATATTCTGATCCTGAAATTCCTGTATCTTTGAGAACCAAGATTTGCAGTGTGGAGACAAGGAGATATGGTTGCTATACAGAGGCATTCCAGTAAAAAGCCTATAGTTCAGTGTTTCAGTCGGAATCACCTGTGTGAACACAGTGTAGTGTGTGTTTGTATTATATATTTTCCTAGCTATAACTACTGAAATGCCTAGAAATGATGATCCACATAGTAGCAATGAACATTCCTAGAGATCAGATTGTGGTCATAACATGCCATCTTATACATAAAGAAATATTGCTTAAAGAGAAAAGAGTATTCCTGTTTTGAGACCAAAAAAAAAGAAAAAAGAAAAACTATGTAAGATTAGCGTGAAGATTCCTGTTAAATCAGATATCAGAAAGCTTTCAGTGTTTATTGGCATACTGTCAAAAAGCTAGAAAACCAGCCTGAAAAGTTTTCTATCAAAGATAATACTATTTGAGCTAATTAAGAAGAATAATTGCAATGAATTAAAGCCTATCAAATGTGTTCCAATCCATCACTTTATAAGGATATTAAAAATATTAACCTCTATAGATAATAAGCAACAATTTTAGTACCTTCAAATACAGAGAATGAAACATACAAACAAATGATATATTTATACTACCTTTTTCTCTGTGAGACATAACACTGCATAATCAAAAGAAGATAAGTAATTATTTATAAAATTGTTCCATATATAAATAAAAATATATGACAGGATTAAAATATTACCACTTGTCAAACAAACAAAGGATCTATCTATTAGTACTGATGACTACCAATGCCACAAAACGAAGGAATAGCAAACATGAGATTCCTTATGAAAGAACATAGCATCACCCAAAATCTGGATAAAGGAATAAAATTTGAGTCCTATCTAACTTCTATTTCCATATGCCACTTTTCAGAAACTACAAAGGACAGAGGAACATGAAACATGAGTATGTAATCAACAAAACCAAGACCATGGGAAGCTCCACAGGCCAAAGAGAACAAGCACGTCATTAGATAAGGTGTTAAGAAAGAAATCAAACAATGGAGAGAAAATCTGTAAATTAAATATACCTTAAAAATAACAACTAAAATCTTTAGGGTCTCTGCATGCCAAGTCACTTCAGTCATGTCTAACTCTTTGCAACCCCATGGATTGTATGTAGCCTGCCAGGCTCCTTTGTCCATGGAATTCTCCAGGCAAGGCTATTGGAGAGGGTTTCCATGCCCTCCTTCAGGGGATCTTCCTGACCCAGAGGTTGAACTGGCATCTCCTGTATCTCCTGCATGGTAGGCAGATTCTTTACCACTAGTACCACCTGAGAAGAAATATACCTTAAAAATAACAACTAAAATCTTTAGGGTCTAGGTTTACACATTTAGATAGTAAAACTATAAAGAAACATAAGCATTGATGACTAAAAGGACAGAGTGGTGACTACTTATGTAGGAAGGGGAGGACTTGAGATTGGGACAGGGCACAGGGAGGCTTTACATGGGTGTTTCAGTTTAGTTCAGTTCAGTCGCTCAGTCGTGTCCGACTCTTTGTGACCCCATGAATCGCAGCACGCCAGGCCTCCCTGTCCATCACCAAATCCCGGAGTACACTCAGACTCACGTCCATTGAGTTGGTGATACCATCCAGCTATCTCATCCTCTGTCGTCCCCTTCTCCTCCTGCCCCCAGTCCCTCCCAGCATCAGAGTCTTTTCCAATGAGTCAATTCTTCGCATGAGGTGGCCAAAGTATTGGAGTTTCAGCTTTAGCATCATTCCTTCCAAAGAACACCCAGGCCTGATAGCCTTTAGAATGG